>NC_044912.1:21790057-21989305 GCF_001633185.2 Quercus lobata | reverse complement strand
GCACAAATCGTGCAACATCCCATGGAAATCACCATATGGATTTTGGGTTTCTTGCACATGAGAGCTCCCACATTCGGTAGCCGGCGTAGCATCCGCCGATTCACCATGAAATTTCCAAACTTTGTAATTTTTAAGCATCCCCGAAGCCCAACAATGCTCACGTGCCACATTTAGCGGTTGTATAAGCAAATTCACACATTTCACACAAGGACATAAGATCTTCCCATTGCACGCAGATGGAGCAGCAAATTCCACGAATTGGTTTACACCTTCAAAATATTCCCTTGTACCCCTCTGCTTCTCCATCCAACTTTTGTCCATTGCGATACAATATTTACGGACTTTTACCTACACCAAGATTTGTTACTACAAAGATACTAATTATTATAATTACATTCATTTGTCATTTGTTAAGAACAAACGTACCCAAGTATGCGGCTATTTTCTTAGAACATATAACACTTGTCCTAGACTAACTCAATGTGATAAGTTGTAAAAGTAGTTAAGCATAAGTGTTTACAAAATATGAAAACAAATACCAAATTCATGTAATTGTAATAATTATTAAAAACTTAATAATTATCAAGTCTATAATACCATGATGCTCAATTACTTGGGTCATTGGTCAAAAGTGAGTTCAAAACATTTGTCAGATAGGTTTAAGATCTGGTGTGATTCAAGTTTATAGTTGTTTTGTTGAGGTTTTTATTTTTATTTTATTTTTTGTTTTTAGAAAAAAAATTACATTAGTTTTTCCATGTGTAGCAATTTAGCATATGGGACCCTCTATGATAGTGGGTTTTGTTTGCATTAATAATGATTGCAAACTTGCAACTGTTAAGACTTAATTTTACATGAATTAAATTTTTACTGTTGGGCGAATCCTTGAGTATGAAAGTCGATACATCATGATCATTTTGTGTTCATTATGTTTTTGTAATCATTATCATATATTTGTTTTAATTCATCATACAATCCTGGATTTGTTTGTAATTAGCCAATATAAGGAGTATCTATGCATTTCATTTTTAATCATCTATTGTGAAATTATGTTTAGGTTATTCGAATGTTGTGGCCTATAGTTTTCTAATACTTACTGTAATACCAGAAAAAGGGGGGTCCCATCTGTCGTGAAATTACCATTAGTTTATTAGAATGTTGTGGACTTTAGTTTACTAATGCTTTCTGTCATAGAAAAGCAGATGGGGGCTTAAGGGGTAATAACTTGGGCTTAATCACAAACATTAAGAAAGATCTTCTTGATTTCAACTTTAATATGTTCCTTCATACCCTCGCACAAATTATGATACCTCAAAGTAATGGTTTGCATTTAGGTATAATATCTGGAATGTAAATGGATATTGAACAATTTAGACAAAACTCACGAATTCTTTATCTTGTTTTTCTTTGTTTGTTGCTCTGCATTTTACTTTGGTGTAGAATTTTGTGAGACTATTTACTATTGTAGCTTGATGCATTTAATGGATTAATACTACAAGATTTGAATATCATAATATTATAATTATTAATTATTTTTTTGTCGAAGTCACCTATATTTGCTTCTACGAAAAACAAAGACGCCTATAATCTCTCTTGGTCTGCCATAATTTTATTTTGTTATTCTTCTGGACAGTCAAAAAGTTGAAAAGGGTCCTATAGGTTGTTTGGGCGGGGCTGGCTAACAGGGGCCAAGGTTGTGGAAGGTAGGGGCCCAACTATTAATAACATAAAATATACCTACGAAAACAAAAAAAAATTTGGGCCGGGGGAGGGTCCAATCCCCCTACTAGGTCCATCCCTGACATAAAATCATGTACTTTAACAACAAAAGACAACTAAATATCCAGAGAAAATTCAGACCTCCCAAACAAAATAAAAATCATTCCATCAGCATACTATTTAGTGACATAAAGTTGCAAAATATTTCTCTTTGTACGGGAAATAAGCGTAAATTATGGTTCAGCTTCAACCTGGTAGCGAATGTCAGTTTTTTATGCCCAGTCTGGATGAAATATTCACACGGCTTGTTTACTGTTTGCACCTGAAATTAAGAAATAATTCATATTAAAGAACATGAAAAGTTTTATATAATAAGTTGTAATTGTGGCATATATAATGACACTTATATAACTGTAACTTGTTTTGCCTATGTTAGAAACTTATATGCATATGCCACTATGAATCATGTCAAAGCATTTTCTCCTTACTCTGCCAAAAAAACATTGCTGCAAGAATTTTTAAATTTCCTCGCTAAACCAAAAGGTGATATTTACAAACCAAAAATTAATGATTTTTAATGTATGGCTGGCCAGTTAGAGTTCTTATAAATTTCAACAGCATCAACATTTGCTGAGATATACTATTTGCATGACTCCATGATTTTGTGCTACAGAAAAGCCTCTAAATTTATAAAATCAGTTATTTAGACGCTTCCTTGCATATTTCAGAATTTCAATGATTAAGTCCTACCACGATTATTATTATCTATATATTTGTACTCAAAAGAATCAGAAAAGGTCAAACAATGAACGTCTTTAATTTTAGATACATCACTACCAAAGATCAACTCCATCTACGTAGGTATTACCCAAATTACATGTCCAAAAGCTATCAAAATTCAACGAAGAATTACAAATAAAATAAAATATGGGCAGAAGCATACCTTTAGTATATCATAACAGCACCAGAAATGTGCTGAAAATTTATATTCGCAGATGTCTACACTGAAGTAGCCAGCCGGAACTAATTATTAACCATAGCACCTATAGTTATGATGCAAATGAGTTTAGAAAATTGAAAATGAGAAAAGACAGTAGGAGAAGAAAACCAAAAAATAAAATAAAAATAAAAGTAATCTTTGTATTGGTAAGTCACATATGCAGCCAATGACTTTTGACTTAAGGCTCAATGCGAAGAGATCACAATAATTACACTTTGAAAGCAGTGACTGTGTGAGCTTCATCTTCATCTATTAAAAACTAGGTGGAAATTAAATTATTGGAAAAATATATCCAAATCAAATTAATTTATGTTGATAAAAACGGATAAATCAGAAC
This sequence comes from Quercus lobata, assembly GCF_001633185.2. NCBI lineage: Eukaryota > Viridiplantae > Streptophyta > Magnoliopsida > Fagales > Fagaceae > Quercus > Quercus lobata. The sequence goes on along the minus strand of NC_044912.1, from coordinate 21,986,249 downwards.
TTACTTGTGAATATCTTTTTGTTTTTGTGATACACAAATTTTTTTCTTCCCAATTGTGGTAGTTAGAAAATTTATTTTAAATATTCATTTCATTATAGTTAGGTTGGGATATTTTCATAAATGCATGAAATGTTTATAAATAGGAGAAAACATTAATGATACCATTCAAATATGAGTATATATAGCATTTATGCAAGATACCATTCAAATATGAACGTTAAAAAAAATTGTGATCAAGTGATACACAAAATATGCCTAGAGAAGTTTCATTCACCACAACTGAATCTGAGGACAGTAGTATCAAATTAGCAAGTGCTCAAACTCCATATTTGTACTCATTGATTCTCCAAATTTGACATAACAAGAGGGTAACATCCAGAGCCTATAACTAATGACATGGCCTATCTATATACAATTCTAGTATATTTGAGACATTTACAAGACTCACAGAGTGAAAAACTTACAAGCTCTTTTCAAGAACATGCATTGAATATGTGAATAGAGAGTTTACTAAATCACTCTAATAGAAGCACTCACACCTATTGTGGTTAAAACATAATGTAATTGTAAAAGGGAGGCCAGAAAAGAAAATGTAAATAATAGCCTCCAACTCTGGCATTCCTTTTTCTTCAATTCTTATGTAATTAATGTTATTTCTACAAAACTTCAAGCTGTGTGAATGAAGATCATATTAATTTTATCACTGTGAGCATGACAACAATTATGAGTAGCCAAAGGGAAAAAATTCAATTATTCTACAAAGTCCATTAGTAAAATTCTATCAAATAGAACACAAAAATTCTACCCTCAATATAGCTGTTAAAAACAATTAATTAACAATAGAATACCCAATTCAATGCTCAAGCTCAGGAATTGACGACTTTCGTAGATCTGAGTGGTAAAGAATACTCACAATTCTTTGAAGAAAGGGTGTTTATAGAAGTCTGAGTCAATTCTCCCTGTCAACTAGTTGTGATCCAAGTACCTGAGATTGAATCAAAGAATCCTTTAGAGTATATACCAAGACAATTTCCTGTCCATGGACATCAACAATGATAACATAATCCAACGACGCATGTAACCAAAAATTTTTAAATGAAGAAAGAAAATGCATTCCATTAATTGCCAACTAAAAGATGCATGCCAGGACAGCAATGCAAGTCCTGCGTAGCTAAAACAAGCCATGGAAAGTCCTCAAAATGCATCTCAATTTTCCACATTTACAAAGGCAAAAGATTAAAATCTTAAGTCATACTCTAAGAACTTCAAGAATTGGGCATGAAAGACAAAGCCATGGATTAATGAATCATCTAAACAATGCATGTAATGGTACTGAAGTGAAGGTTGCATATCCTAATGAAGGCAGCAACCAAGACACAAAGTTAGGAAGATTAGTGTGGATAATTCTGAACAAACTGAAGTGTGGCAGACATTCCCATTAAATTTAATTATTATCATTCTTGTCTGATAATACACTGCCTTGGTTGCCAATAGCAAGCAAGCAAAAACAACAACAAACTTAATATTACAAAACGTAAAACAGCATTTATATATATATATCATAAGAACATTATGTCAAAAGGTTAATTTCAGCTACAATGATGCATCACCAGCAAGGTAGCAATAACAAACGCAAAATCAAATTTAAAGATAAAAAGATTCATCTATATTTTAATTTATAAGAATAAGATATAACCTTATACATAGGTCCAGGGTCAAGTTAATCAAGTCAGAAAAACACTAATTAATCCAATCTAATCTCCCAATAGGTCTTTCATACTCCCATCTCTATGAAAGTCAACCCCTTAACGATAACCGATCAAATATAGCAATAAATGTTTTGAAAGCGAACTCACAAATAGATCAATTTAGGAATATTAGCAAGTCCAGTTGGTACAGCTCCAGAAATTTTATTGTACGAGACCTCCAGAACGTATTGTGTAATTCTTAAAAGTTTTTTATGCTATACTTAAATGAATTCAAATTTGAGGCGCAAACGGGAAGAAAAACTAAATCTAACAAAAATCTGCCAAACAGGGAAAAAAAAATCTAACAAAAAACAATGATGACAAAACAAAACCCAAGAAATTGAAAAAATAAATGGGGAATTAGGTACCTCTAACCTTGATGCAGTGTTTTTTTATTATTAAAGGCCCAATGTCTGGCACAGAAATATGGTATACTGCGACTAGAGAAAAAGACAAAAGAGAAAGGAAATCAGATATCAGAGATCAATTAGGAAGACGGAATCTAAAAAACTGTGATGGGTATAGAAGTAAAAAGGTGTAAACATTGTAAGAAAAAAAATAAAAAAATACTTCACATTTGTTGTTGCAGGGAAGGAACAACACAAAAGCAAAGGAGAGACTTGGATTGCTTCCAAGGAGTTGCCTTCCCACCTACAAATCCAGAAAAAGAAAAATCCTTTAATTTTTTTATTACACAGATTTGGAATTGAAATCAATCGATGACAAATGAAATCTGCAACTGAATCCAAGAGAGAGTTAAAAAAAACCTAAGTCTGTATTTGATAAACACAGAGTGAAACGATTAGAAACTCTTTGCTAGGAATGCTCATTTAAGAAGTATAAAGAAGTTGAAGAGACCAAAAATACTCTCTGCTTTCCACACTGATAAAAAAAATTACCGAAAACAATTTTAACTCCAAAATACAAAACCAAATGAACAACACAAATACCCCAAGAAAGACAGAAGCAGAAACACTCTAAAGCTACTAAGCAATTACACCTTCACATAGTTTCATTCAATCTGCCTAGTCTAAACAGGAAAAATATATAAATAAAAAACAAATATAAATGCAGTAACCCTATTAGACCACATATAAATACCAGGAAAAACAGAACCAAAACGAATAAAAGAAAATGGTGTCATTTGAGGTCAAACCAAGACAAATAATTCATTGGACCACCTCTATACTATATCTAAAGACATGATTTTCAAATAGAAATCATCTATTCAATTCATGATTTCAGTTCAAAAAATATGTTTACTAATCTTTAGCCATAAATAAATATGGTTGCTTTTGTTCTGGGATAGGGATGGGTGCAACAAATATATAAGTCCTGCTATGTTAACTTTTTTTTTTTTTTGGGTTGAAGTTCTTTCAAGTGAGATGAGTTAGAATTGCTTTAGTTAAGAGGGTTTAAAAAATCAAGATCAAATAATAAAGAAAGTACCAATCTTAAAAGAGAAAGTATGAGAAACATACTTTCATTAAACTTGTTCAATCAATACAATGGAACTTTTAAGTAGTTAAATTTCCACACTTAAAAAAAAGATAAATTAGTAGTTACGTGGACCATTATCTGCATGCAAGCCATGGTAAGGGTGTTCATAAATGATTTATAAAAATTGCATCTTGCTTTGGAGAAAGACGCAAAAGTTGTTTAATATAATGGGAAAAGTCAAAGGCGAGAAATTTGACTTTAAATTAAGGGAAAAGAAGTTCATTATCCCATATATTATTAGGTGGGAGCACGGTCCAAGTGCAGTAGGTGATCCGCTTATAAAATGAATCAATGTGTCATGCACATAATTTTTTCTCACATTGAATAATTCTTTCATTTACCAAATTCTAAGAGTGAGACACAGTTCAAGTGAAGCAGAATGCAGCAAACATGCCAAAAGGCCCAAAACTCCCTTTACTAAGGAACTATTTCAATTTCTCTACCCCAAAAAAACAAAAAAATGAATTACTTCAATGGTAATTGGAAACTTTTGCAGAACAATTATACACACGACAAGCATGTATACTATTGAAATGAGAATGGGAAGACCACTTTGCAGCCAAATCAACAGCAGAGACAAAATTTAACCGTGTGGACATTAGCACCACTTTATTATTAGAAATCAGGAAAAGGATCAATGGATTAAATTTATGTGCAGGTATTGTACCAAACACCTCTCATCTTCTCACCTGGGGAACACAAACCACAGCAGCCAAACGCATCCAAGTCTTAAGTAATTTCAAACACAAATTCAAACCCTACTTAGTTACAAGCTTGAATTTCTAAGATTGGTCAAGATTCAAGTTTCCTTAAAGCAATTTCACATATATATATATATATATATACACACGCTTAGATTAAATTAAAATAATGTTTCTATCTTATATTAAAAAAAAAAAACACCAAATATATTTTCTTTCCGAAAACAAAATACCAAACATCTTTTTATTGGTGTTAGCATCACTAAAAATGGATTATGCCTAGAATATATAATTAGGATTAGGCAATACTTTTGTTTAATTCATCGATTAAGAAACTAACATAGAGAAATTGTAGTTCATTGTTTTAGACCAGTTTTTTGGAACTGGAATGATGTGTTTGGTTGAGTTAAATAAAAACTAAAAAAGTTGACGGCAAATAAACTGACAAAAAACGCACTGACCTAACCATGTTTAAATATAATTGTACTTAAATAAGTAATACTTTAAATAAAATTATAAATAACCCAATGTTTAAGTTTAGATAAACACACAGTGAATGGTGATTAGGCTAAATAGATCTTGACATCATTGGTGGGGAAAAATATTTAGGGGCCGGGAAGTAAAATTAAATATATTGAAACTTTGAGAGCTAGCTTTTATACTTACATAAAAAATAAAAAATAAATTATAATCTAACATAATTCATTCTATATATATATATATATATTATAAATAAGTTTACATACATATATCCTTTACTTTTTTATTTTATTAAAAAAACAAGAGACAAAAGGCAAGAGGAACGATTCTCATGAGATGATCATCTGCTTAACAAGAACCAAAAATAAAGAGGGGGGAATTAGCAAACGAGTGCATGAGTTGCAGTGTTGGCCTCTCGGAGGACACGAGAAAAAGGACAAAAGAAATTGTGAAACCAAAATATAATGTCCTCAATCAAAGGTGGGATGAGCCAATGAGAAAAAGATTCTGTCTCTTAACTTAACTCAAGATAAACATTTAATTTCTTTGATAGATTAATCCTAACTTATGAAAACAATGCTCTATATACTTTCATATTATATAAATCATCTCTAATTCATGTTGTACTAAACTTCATATCAATCTTCATATATATTTAAGCAAGAAAATTGCAACAAAATAAAATACCTCAAAGAAAATATTAACGCCTAAGCAAATACAAAATACAATGAAAAGATAACAATATATATATATATATATATATATATTAAATTACTAATTATCTCAAATGCTTAAACTTAAGTTTTTGGGACAATTGTTAATTTAACATGGTATCGACGCAGTAGATCATAAGTTCGATCATTGTCTTCTTAAATTTATATAAAAGTTTACACAATATGAAATTGAAAACATAAATTAGTGGTAGTTTTATTTTTGTGTTCCAGGCCGACAAAACAGCAAATTAGTCTTGAAAGAGAGAGAGAGAGAGAGAGAGAGGTAAAGGCAAAAGTAGGTTCAGTCTTTACATATGGAATTGCTTATGTTTACTGGCCTCTAATTTTTTCAGCAAAAAGAATTAGCCTCTAATTATGAGTGATTTTTATTTTAATCATGTATACAAGCTACAAGACAGAAGAAAGTAAAAAGTAGTTCAAATTACATCTTTATTTATTTAAACCAGTGCTATTTGGGATTTAAAAACATATGAATATGAGTAAGAATTTTAATTAAAACAGAACTTATATTCCAGTCGGGAATTAGAGAGCAAATTTTAAAAAGCTAGAGTCTCTGCCTATTTGACTTATTTCATAAGGAATTGCTTCAATGTTTATTGGGTTTTTTTTTGGGGACCTTAAACATCTTCATTAAAAACACCAAAATATGTTAGCTAAATTATAACACTCTTGGGAGGTACAAGTTTGTCCATCAAAATGTAATGGACCTGCATCAACATTGGCCTCTATTGGTACTGTAAATTCTACTTCACAAGTGTGGCTAGAGGAATGTCCACACTGCTTGGCACCTTGTTCACAGAGATATATAGTGATTTGTTTAAAAAATATTTATGAAATAAGATGAAAATTGATGTTTATTATAAATTATAATAAATAAAACTAGTATTGGTGTAAGATCTTTGCATGTTCTCACTTAAACCTCACTAATCTCTGGTCTTGTGCTGTCGCTAAACTGGAGAAGCCCTTGGAGTTTACGGTTTACATGGATATGAGGCAGAGAGACAAACTTTGGAGAGAGAAAGAGAGATTAGGAGAGACAAAAAGAATGAGATGCAAATTTGGAGGTATCTTACCCACCATTAGATGTAGTAGAATCGAAGGTTTAAAAAATGCGTGACTAAAAAGAAAAACGGTTTAAATTTATTTACTTATTTCAAAATTACACTAACAGTAACTTGAATCAATCTACAAAAGAAGTAAAGATAGTGCAAATAATATCTTGATTTATTTAAACTAGTAGCAGTTGGTATACGACAGACATTAATTAAAACAAAACTTATATTCTTGTTAGGAAATAGACCAGGGCAAGTTTAGAAACCTCTCCATAGCTAACTTTAAGCTTAAGATTACGCAGAAAAATGTAAGGAAAGAAAAAAAATTAAAAGAATATTTCAAACCTTAAGGGCTATTTCAAGTTACATACTATTGGTTTTAAAGTTTTGAATGAAAACCCTAAATTTTAGAAAGTTATAAACTAAATCTTATAATTTTATTTGTTTCAAATTAAACTCAATAATATTAAAATCATATCAATTTAAACTTTGGACATTTCATGTCTGATTGGGTTATACGAATTTTTAAAAAGTTAATTGTTCAATTTAAAACTAATGAAATTATACAGAATATATTTAATTTAAAATGATCTTTTTTTTGAGGAGTAATTTAAAATGATCTTAAACTTAGGGTTTAATTTAGTAACCACTCCTAAAGTAAAGGGATTAAAATGTAATTTACCCACAGATATATTAGAGAACTAAGAAGTAAACAGGTAGGGAACATAGTTACATACATAGTTTTGTGGTTACAAACTACACCAAGTCACCAAGTATTGTAGTCTTCCTACTTGCTAACACACTAATCCAAGAGTCAAGCTACATGCCCCATGACATTGTCTAAACTGTTCTATATAAGTAATAGAAAAATGGGGCTACCTAATCCTAGTACGAAATAGTTTTACTATTCATCAGAAAGTAGACTTCGATCACGAGAAATACAAGGCATTGATTCTAAAAAAAATGGAGTACTAGTTCATTTGTAATGTACTTCTAGACACATTAATTACCCTGCATTTTATATTAGGAAATGTGCTTTGGAACACTAAAGGCATTTACTGTCACAATGAAGGACAATAGTAATATTTATAAAGTTATATATTAAGGTTTCATACTGTTAAAAGATCAATTTCTAAAAGAGATTTCAAATCAATTCCGTTTTTCACAGAGCTTGAAAAGTTTTATGAGTGGAAACTAGAAAGAGATTTACCTCCATTATATTACCAAAAATAACCATCAACTAAAAAAAGAGATCCCATAAAAGAGAGGCATACTTATTTGTGATGTGAAATAAAAATTGTAAAATATAACTTTTTAAAATTGCTAAGTCAGTTTAAATTTTTATTTATTTATTATAAACTAATTCAGTAATTTTAAACATATAACTTTTTTCTCTCATAATATAGAAGCTGCTAGTCAAAGCAATTACCATACCTTAAAAAAAAAAAAAATTTAAAAAAATAGAAAACAAAACAAACAGAAAATCTAGGGTCACATGGACATGGGTAGTTAACCATGGCTAACAAACAACCACGCTTATTTCAGATAATGGGGGCAATAATATAAATTTCAAGATGTAACGGAGTGCACCCTTACAAACAAAACATAAAGTATCAAATATGGGGAATATTGACTCCTTTCTTTAAACTTAGATCCATAAGTGAGCTAATTATTATAACACATAACCAAGCCAAAGAAAAGGACCCCATATTAAAATGGCTTGCTTAATCTGTAAGAGAGAGAGGCTTATGGTGTAAGTATTTATTTATTTATTTTATTTTTTTTCTATTTTCAAACATACCCAAAATCACAATATGCTTGTGTGTTAATTTGTGATCGGATTCATTCTATACTCATAAACCCACTCAAGTACACCGTGAAATTAATATCAACAATAGTGAAAAAGAAAAAGGCAAAAGAAAAATTAAGAAGTAAGATTAAGGACCCCCCCCCCCCCCCCAAAAAAAAAAACATTCTTCAAAGCTTAGACATTAAGCAAGCAAAGCAGTAACACTTTATGGCTCTCCTCTATACAAACTTCCATGCCTCTCTAATATGTACGTTAATCCCTCTATGTTGACAACAGGTAGACATGGCAAAACGGACGGGTCGGGTCGGGTCGGGTCAATCGGGTCACAGGTCAAAAACGAGTCATTTTAAGCTGGTTGAAAACAAGTTCGGGTCAATCGGGTTGCGGGTTGGGTCGGGTTGACCCGTATTTTTCACATGAAATTTTTTATTTTTTTATTTTTTTTATAAAGAAAACAATATGTATTTGCCATTTGTATAGTTATGCAACATATTACTTGATGTAAAATGCATTATTTTGAATTCACTACTTATATCAAGAATAAACTCAGTTAAACTTATTAATACTTATTCAATAATTTTAAAATTATACAAATCCTAACATTGCTATCTAAAACAAAACAACACAAAGATAAGTAAAAAAAATATACAAGTTTTATTTTTACACAATATCAACATTCCAAAAAAAAAAAAAAAATTACAAATGACTTATTGGATAACTCATTTGATAAATAATAAAAATATATAAGAAAGTTACAATTTTAAAAATTAATTTTATAATCTATTATCAATTATGGTTGACAATCTATTTCAATTTGAGATATAGATTAAAGTTTGATTGCTTACTTATTTATACCTAGTCTTTTTTATGAAGATCATATCTGTAAGGTTGAATTTATTCAACCATCTAATTGGCTTTATTCCGTGCCAAATTTGCTTGTAATTCAGCATTTAGTAACCCTGTATTTAGGTGGGTTTGATGTAAGGGTAGTGAGTGAGATAGAGTGAAGAATGCTCAAGAGTGTGCAAGAAAACGGAGACTCGCGGCTGGGCCTCACGGGTGACTCGCGGCTGCAAGCCGCCAGATGCAGCACACGTGCCAAGCATGCTGGAAGGTGAACAGTCATGCAAGCTGGAGCACTACAGGATAAAACAGGACAACTGGCCATACGGTTATCTCGCGACTGGATCTCGCGACTTAGTAAAGCCGCGAGCCACCCCTGTTTTGTAAAACCTGACGTTTCACATTCCTCTCCCACTCCAGTATAAATACCCCTTTTACCCACGATTGTGAGAGAGCTTCCAGAGAGAATTTTGAGAGCGAAACCCTAAAGAAAAACAAGATTGATTCACCCACAATCTATACATTAGAGTCTCTTCAAATTCCTCAACTCTCTTCCTCTCCATTGTCAAATCCTTGAGAGGCATTATCCCAAACCTGGTTCTCACCATCATCATCACTATGAGACAGCTGTTTGGATTTCTGGGAAGCAGTTAGGAAGGAACCAATCTTCATTGGTTGATGCTACGGTCTAGTAGCGGAATCCGGGAAGTTAGAAAAGAAAAAGGTTCGGCGCAACCTCGTTGGAGCAAGAAGCTTGGAGAGCTTAGGTGCACTGGGTAGATTAGGTTTGGAGGGTCTATTGCTGTCCATGTATCCCAACTGTATTTTCTAGTGGATTGTTTACCGCTTGGAGGGCGGCGGAGAGGTTTTACACCGAGGGCTTCGGTTTCCTCTTCGATAACATATCGCGTGTTGTCTTTGTGTTTGCATCTTCCTTCCTCTCTATCTTTGCCTTTTTGTTATCTGCTGTGGATTGTGTTTAGTTTTGGCTTAGATAGTTTTTACCAATTTCATATTATAGCGTATGTTAAGTTTCCGCACACTAGTTGTTTGACATATTGCTTGAATTGGTTAAGTTGTAATTTGGGGGTCTAAACGTTGAAAGGTGTTTATACACGTTTTTGAACTTTCATTTAGTATCAGAGCGGGTACACTGTTATTGGTTTCATTACCATTGTGTGATCCTTGACTCCCTTTTGAGATGGATCGGTCTCAATCCCTAAATGCACCTTCATATTTTGATGGTAGTAATTATGCTTTTTGGAAGGTTCGCATGAGAGTTTTTTTGTGTTCTATTGATGAATCTGTTTGGGATACTGTTGAGATTGGTTGGACCAGACCTGAGGCAGCCAAATCCACATGGGATAAGGCAGCACTTGCTGCATCTAATGCTAACAGTAAAGCACTCAATGCTATTTTCTGTGGTGTGTCTCCAGATGAATTTCACAGGATTTCTCATATTACCGTTGCCAAAGAAGTATGGGAGATTTTGGAAACCACCTATGAAGGCACGAAGAAAGTGAAAGACACCAAGTTACAAATGCTGACCACTCGGTTTGAGGAGCTCAAAATGAGTGAGGATGAGTCTTTTGACTCTTTCTATGGGAAGCTAAATGAGGTGGTTGTCAGTAAGTTCAACTTGGGGGAGAAAACGGAGGATTCAAAAATTGTAAGGAAGATTCTTCGATCATTGCCGGAAAGTTTTCATGCTAAAGTGACAGTCATTGAAGAGAGCAAGGACCTTAATGATATCAAAGTACAGGAGCTGGTTGGTTCTCTGCAGACTTATGAGATGTCGCTGCCCAATCAACGGAAGAGTAAATCTCTTGCTCTTAAGACCATTAATGAGAAGGTGGAAGATCAAGACTCATCAGGAGAAGATATGGTTGACAAAGATGTTGCATACCTTGTCAAAAATTTCAGAAAGTTCTTCAAATTCAAAAATAATGGCAAATTTGATGATAAAAGAAAATTCCAAAGTTCTGGAAGGGAGAAAAGGGAATTCAAAAAGAAAGATGGAAAAGAATCCCAACCCACACAAGGTGTCACTTGCTTCGAATGTAACGGGCATGGACACTTTAAGAAGGAATGTCCGAATTATTTGAAATCGAAAGGTAAAGTGTATGCCACGACTTTGAGTGACTCGGATTCGTCTGACTCAGAATCTGAAGAGAGCTGTGATGGAGAGCGGAACTATTCGGCTTTTATGACTATTGCTCATGTTGAGTCTTTAAATGAGTTGAATCTGCTTGTACGAGACCTTGGAGAACATAGTGATGATGAATCACTAGGAATTGTTGAAGAATCAGATGCTGAAGAAGATGAAAGCACAACAAATCTTCAAGAGAATTATAACTCACTCTTGGAGAAGTCGGGTGAGTACACAAGGGTGGCTAAGGCTGCTGTGAGAAAAATGAAGAAGGCTGAGGAGGACTACAAAAGTCTCCTAATCCGATATAGGGAGGCCAAATGTGAGATAGAAACACTGAATGGTGAGTTGTCCGAAACTTACACAAAAGTGAGATTTCTTGAGAATGAGGTTGTTCAAGCAAATGCTAAAATAGAGAGGGTCACCACCAAGAAGCTAGATGATGTTATCTCATCTCAAAAGAGCTTTTCAGACAAATCCGAATTGGGATATACCGGAGGAAGTAGTTCATCTGGAAATGTCACTAAAGAAGTGAAGTTTGTAAAGGCCAAAGATCCAGTTGTAGCTGACCTTACTGATGAGAAGCTCAAGATAGAGGAGAAGAAGAATGTAGTGAACCAACGGATGTTGAATCCCCGTAATCAATCTGTGGGCAGGTCTGAATCTCGTGCCAAGTCACGCCCACGACCACAAAGAGGTCCTAGAGCAACTTATGTGTGTCATTATTGCGAACTTCAATGGCATACTCGACCAAATTGCCAAAAGCTGAGAGCAAAGAATAGTGCAACTCCTCAAAGTTCAGGAGGACCTAGAAATAATAGAAGAAATTGGGCAGGTGATCAATCTAGAGATCAGAATGGTGATCCCAGAATGATGAACGTGATGAAGATGATTGGTGCATTCACCAACTGCTTGGAAAGCTTCTCACAAAGGTTTGAAAGCCCTAACTCCCGTACCCAATCCTATAAGGAAATCACCCCAAACGCAAGTGATGTGTGGGTGAAAAAGGGTACTCATGCATAAGCATTACAACATTTCCATGCATTAATACTTCCTATGCTTTGTGACGATGTTTGTTTGTTTGCTTGCTGTTTTTGCTGTTGGTTGTTTGCTTGTTTACTTGTGCATATTTTTTTAATTTTGTTTTATCAATCTTTTTGTTTCTTGTGTCAAAAATCCAAAAATCACATAAAAATTAGAATATCAAAAAGCTTGATTGACTTTGTTGAGTTTTTGTCTCAAAACTTGTTTTGCCTTGTACCTTTGTGCTAATGGCTTTATGTATTTTCGAGCATTACTTGTTTCTTTGCACTCATATCACTGTGAGAAAAATCTTGAAATCTATGTGATTGTTGTAAATAGATCTTCAAACTTGCCATGAATGATTAGTGAATGGTTATGTTGATCTTGAGACATGCATAGACTTGTGTCTATATATCTTTCCACTATTTATTTTTTTGCTAAAAAGAGCTCACCAAATGTAAATCTCCAGATGAAAAGAGATATTGAGCTGCAAAAGCCTGTCGCACATTCTAGTATTTGACTAGGAAAAAGGGTAAGCGACTTTATATTAAAGAAAATGTTTATTCAAAAAGCCAAATACTTGTTCATTAAAGTGAAATGTCAAATATCACTCTCACAATGAGAGGTGATTGCCTCAAAAGATCAAATGTTATGATTAAAAGTGGAGTCAAATGTAAAGCTCCAAGTTAAGTTATCAAGTTTTGTGGGAGGTCATATATACATATTTCTATAATTGAGATGGGTCACATGATCTAGTGCTAATTGTGTATGTCTTGGTTGAATTGATCATTGAAGTTTCACATTAGACTAAGGACTATCTCATTGTTGATATCCACACACAACACACAAGTTTATGTTCAATAAATGCCATATTCATTTGTGTGATTTTACTTGATGAAATGTGTTTTCACATGCTCAATCTCTGTTAATTCAAGCACAAAAAGATTTTTGAGTGTTTTTAGGTGTTTTTAGAAAGAATTTTGTTTGAAAAATCTGAAAATAGCAAAAATCCAATTTTGCCCTGTTTTGGCGGCTTAGTCGCGGGTATGTCAAGTCGCGAGCCTCAGTCGCGTCTTCGCGGGTCATTTTTGGCGACTTGTTCGCGAGTGGAAGGTCCAGTCGCGAGGGTTACTCAGAGATTTTCGCGGCTTAGCTCGCGACTCACTCGCGGGTAGACCTTCCAGTCGCGAAAAACACTTAGAAATTTTTTTCAAATTTTTGTCCTTGAGTGTTTTGGCGGCTTGAACTGGTGACTGTGTGGCGACTTAATCAAGTCTCGAAAAACGCGTGTTTGGCAGAAATAGGAGCAGTTTTTAAATATTTTTCAGTTTTCCCTCGAACATTTGTGACTGTTCATCTTCTCTCTAAACTATCTCCCTCCTAAACACTCCATGCTCCCATTTCCAATCTCCATTGTTGCAGATTTTCTGCTCAAATTCTTCAAGTCAAAGGTATGGGTTTTCAGTTTTGAACTCATTTCTACTTGATTTTGTGTTTTTTTTCCCTTGATTTTTCGCATATGTTTATGATTTAGAAATGGGTTTGTGTTTCGACTATTTATCTTTGTTCATGCTTAGCTTGCGGATGATGTTGCTAAAGTTTGTTTTGATCTTGGTTGTTTCCTTTTGGTCTTCATCCTGTGCTTAGCTAAGTGTCTTTTATTTTATTTGATCTTGAGCTGTTGAGTTTTTTCAAAATGTTCCGTTTGATGATGTGTGTTTTACTGTGCTGAATGTGCATGTTCTATTGTGTTAATATGTTGGGAGCATCTGTTAGTTTCAAAATGCTGATTGTGAGTCATATCATTTTTCTATTATATGTCTCAATGACATATATCTGACTTTAGGATAGTTTCTATATCTGCTGATTTTATTCTCCCCTGCATTCTCCATGTTGTTCCTGTGTTTCCTATTTTAGGCTTGTTTATCCATGTGGTTGATCTAAGTAGCTTATTGTTTAAGTGTTCAAGTTCATCTGTGTGGCTGTAATCTCTTTGTTAATTACATGTTACTGACTAGGTCTACACATATATTGTTCTATGCTGTTGTGACCTCTTCTGATTGTTCACAGATGGCTCCCTCACCTCCGAAGAAGAAAACTCATGCAAAGAAGGCTGACAAAAGATTGAAAATGGATTCTAAACTGTTTAGTTCAGTTCAACACTTTGAGAGATACAAGGATAACTTCTTGAAAGCAGGAATTATTCAAGAAAGATTTGTAGATTTGGAGGACTTAAGACAAACCTTTATCCCCAGCTGTTTTGATGGAAGAGGATGGGAAAAACTTCTGAGTGATCTCCCTGTAGTGTGTGAACCCTTGATTAGGGAGTTTTATTTAAATGCTGTGATACGGGAGAATGAGTTAAGTTGCTGGGTTAGAGGTGAAGAATTCATTTTGGATGCACATGTCATTGATGATGTGCTAGGGCTTGATGGATTAGAAGATCAGGAATTTATCAATTACAAGGATAGGAGTGTTTCTATTGAAACAGTTCAACAAAGGATAGGTGGGCAGAGAGAAGGAAAATGTTTGAATACCACTGCCTTTCCAGTGGACATGAGGTGTCTAACAATAATCATGATGTTTAACCTCTATCCCATAAAGAAGTTGACTACAATCAACTGTGCTAGAGCAATTTTTCTGATGGATCTCAAAGAAAAGAATTTCATTGACATAAGTTCCCACATATATGACACCATTGTGGATGAGACAAGGACAACCCCTAGGGCAAAATTGATCTTTCCCAGTTTGCTAATGAGGATTTTTAGAAGGAAGGGTGTTCCAATCCCTCAAGACATCAGTCCCATGTCCACACCCTCTGCAATTAACAAGCTTACCTGCAAAAGGATAAGTGTTAGGCTTCTAGGAGAAGAAGATGAAGGTGATGAAGGAGAGGGTGTCCCAATGGAGACTAAAGCAGAGGCAGTAGGGCATGCATCAACCTCAACACCCAGGAGGAGTGGCAAAAGGTCTAGAGCATCAACTTCTTCAGATACACCTCCAGATGCTTTCCAAATCATTCTGGAACAACTTGATGGGATCAAAGAAGTCCAGACTGAGCACTCTGAGAGGATGAGAGCCATGCAGGACCAGATTGATATTTTGTCTGCAAAACTTGATAGCTTCACCACCCAGCCTGAACAGTGACCCTTTGGCCATTCCTGTCAAAAAGGGGGAGATGTTTCTTTCTGTTGATAATGAGTTTTGATGATTGAGAAGCAGAGATGCAGCTCTTAAGGGGGAGTAATGTGTTGAGGGGGAGTTGTCAAAGTTGTCAAAATCAGAGACTTTGTTTATATATGCTTATGTTTTGGGTATTTAGTATTTTTATGGGTTTGATACACTGTGTTTTTGGTGTATAGTTGTTTCTAACTCTTAACCTATACTCTTGGTTTAAACTTTAATATATTTTGATGATGTTATTCAGGAAGTTTTGTGTTTGTACCCATGTGCTTTTGTAAGCTTTTAGGATTAATGTTTTATGCATAGTTTGTAGGCTTTATGGTATGTACCTTGCTTAATGCAGCCTTTATGCTATGTTGAAATCAGTACTTTAATCTAAATGTCTTGCATTTTGGTTTATGTACTGTCACTCTTTTGCCCTTGTAGGATTGTTCCTAGATGCATATATCTTGTGTACTATGCATTGGTTGAGTGTTGAGCATACAAGTATCTTGCCTTGTGCTTGTTAACTTGTATGTCCTTGTGTTCATTCCAAGTGTGAATGAGCACTGTGATCACTACCTTGTGGTGTTCACTTGGTTGATCAAGCTATGGTTTGTTTCTTTACTCCATCTTTCCTTGATCACATATTGCCTGTTTCATATGCATTTTATGATTTTCTGCTTACAATGATCATGGTGTATTGTTGTGTTTCAGGAGTATTATGTTCATATGATTCAAGTGCTTCACAGCTTCTAGAGTTAGGTGTGAGTGAGTTTTGTTCAACTGTTCCCAACTCACATGTTAAGTCTAGAGTCTGTTTTAGGGTTTTGTCACGAAATAGCCAAAGGGGGAGATTGTAAGGTTGAATTTATTCAACCATCTAATTGGCTTTATTCCGTACCAAATTTGCTTGTAATTCAGCAGTTAGTAACCCTATATTTAGGTGGGTTTGATGTAAGGGTAGTGAGTAAGATAGAGTGAAGATTGCTCAAGAGTGTGCAAGAAAACAGAGACTCGCGTCTGGGCCTCGCGGGTGACTCGCTGCTGCAAGCCGCCAGACGCAGCACACGTGCCAAGCATGTTGGAAGGTGAATAGTCATGCAAGCTGGAGCACTATAGGACAAAACAGGACAACTGGCCATACGGTTATCTCGCGACTAGATCTCGCGACTTAGTCAAGCCGCGAGGTCAAGCCGCGAGCCACCCCTGTTTTGTAAAACCTGACGTTTCACATTCCTCTCTCACTCCAGTATAAATACCCCTTTTACCCATGATTGTGAGAGAGCTTCCAGAGAGAATTTTGAGAGAGAAACCCTAAAGAAAATCATTACTGTGAGACAGCTGTTTGGATTTCTGGGAAGCAGTTAGGAAGGAACCAATCTTCATTGGTTGATGCTACGGTCTAGTAGCGGAATCCGAGAAGCTAGAAAAGAAAAAGGTTCGGCGCAACCTCGTTGGAGCAAGAAGCTTGGAGGGCTTAGGTGCACTGGGTAGATTAGGCTTGGAGGGTCTATTGTTGTCCATGTATCCCAACTGTATTTTCTAGTGGATTGTTTACCGCTTGGAGGGCGGCGGAGAGGTTTTACGCCGAGGGCTTCGGTTTCCTCTTCGATAACACATCGCGTGTTGTCTTTGTGTTTGCATCTTCCTTCCTCTCTATCTTTGCCTTTTTGTTATCTGCTGTGGATTGTGTTTAGTTTTGGCTTAGATAGTTTTTACCAATTTCATATTATAGCGTATGTTAAGTTTCCACACACTAGTTGTTTGACATATTGCTTGAATTGGTTAAGTTGTAATTTGGGGGTCTAAACGTTGAAAGGTGTTTATACACGTTTTTGAACTTTCAATATCATTGTTAAGCAGCACACACTCTAGGAAATATCATAATTTATTTTGAAAAGCCGTTTATTTTGAACATAAATTGTTAAAAAATAGATCTAAGCATTCATAATTTATGCTAATTTGATATTTTGGCTTTACTATTTTCACAATTGTGAATGTGTCTCACACATATCTACAATTTTAAATCTGTTTTTAACTTTACTGTAACCAGATTATCTTGGCATGTACTTTGCTATTTGATATCTAAAAATCTTTACTCATTACAGAATGCTCAACCATTTATTTTTCAATTAATTTGCATGCAGTTATGTAAATGTATCAATTGTTTCCTTAAAGCTCACAATAAACAATTAAACCAATATTGTCTTAATTTCACTATTTTTTTTACCAAAAAAAAAAAATTTAAAAAATGGTTCGGGTTTGGTTTGGGTCGCGGGTCGGGTCGGGTTAACCTGCAAAAAACACGGGTCGAGTCACGGGTCAACCTGTTTTTGCTTCGGGTAAAAAAAAATCGGATTTGGGTCGGGTCGGATCGAGTCAGAAAATTCTAACCCGTTTTGCCATGTCTGACAACAGGTCACCTTTGTTTGATAGATTTATGTCACTCTAAAAGACTTTCCAAAAGATTAGTTTAAAATATTTGGTGTCAGACTGTCAGTAGGTTCCACACCTTTTGACCTTTACACTTCACATGCTCACCCATAAAAATTCATGCTTTTTTGTTTTGGATGGTTGTGAAATAAGACTTCCTTCGAATATGCATACTATTGTACTACTAGCCATAACAAATGTCCATTTCTTATCACCTAAAACTAGATACATATATATATATATATATATAAATTAGTAATAAGAGAGAAGAACAAGTTCTGAACCCACCCATTATGGTTTGGTTTTATTATTTCACAAAAAATCCCCTCGAAGATGCTATTATAAGTAGCTTGGAATCAAAAACCCATAGAAATACATAATCAAGCTATCTTCATCACCCACCACTATCAATCCAAGAAAATATTAGTCAAAAACAGTAAATAAACATCTGGGAAAGGGACTGCACAACATGCACAGATAGAAAAAGCTGAACATCATTTCTATTTTTCTAACACATATTTTCACAAACATCTTCTATGCATCTTCAAAATCAACATTAAAATAAAACATAACAATGAGCTACTGCCAATTGCCAAACCCAAACCACAATAGTCACAACTTCTCATCCCTGTGCAAGCCCAGATTGATTTTCAATGAAGCATAATAATATTCTGATTTTTAATTTATTTTTTTCCCAACGTGATTGATTGAGGAATGGATAATAGTTGAAGCTTAAAAAACAAAACCAAAGCTTAAATTCATTGTTTCTAAGCTTCCTGACCAAAGGTTTTATAAAATTTTAAACCCAAACCAAATGGTTAAATCTACTAATAAAAAGATGTCTATCTTTAAGTGGAGTGAGATGTAATACACCAGGGATTCTGGTTCACCTTAGTAAAATGAGACTAATCCCGTTGATGTCAAGCTTATGCATGGAAGAAAATTAATTAATTCATTATCTTTACTTATTTAATTAGATTGGAAACAAGTTGATCAAGAGGTTCAGTCAAATACATAAATGATATGTTTTTCAAATACATATACACTATACCTTTCTTTTTAAAAATCAATATGATATTAACTTTTTTTTATAACAAGGCTAACAGTTTTGTAGTTAAACTAATATCTCTTGATTTTTTAATGAAGACATTTATGGTTCAAATTCATAACAAAAAAAAGAAAAAAATACGAAATGTATATGAGGTTGCATAAGATATTAGGAGTTAATCCCCGCCTACACCAAAAACCAATCGGTCTTAGATGATAAACAGTTATCATCAGGAATGAACGTCATAGTTTGAAAGTTGAAATTCTCTAAAAAAAAAAATGAATATGAGTAAAGTTAATAACACAATCATTTTATAACAAATCCTAGGTGTCAAACGGTTAGTGGTAAACCAAAAAGTAAAATAGACTCAAATAAAAATCAATAACAAATTCTCACCTAATATCCGTGGTAAAATTGTTGCATACCTAACACTAAACTCAATATATCTATTCCACGCACCCACTAAGCAGTAAGCACTTACGAGCTACTCTTTTCATTTTTGAACTTTACCAAGGACTCTTACTCCATTTTCTAATGCTAGTCAATGAGACACATAGAGATGGTAAAATTGTTATAAGTCATCCACAAGAACACCTCATCTATATATAGATGATTTCACACATCATCTATAAATTCCACGGTAAGCCCCCACTAAGCAGTAAGCACTTACGTGCTAGACTTTTCATTTTTCAACTTTACCAAGGACTCTTACTCCATTTTCTCATGCTAGTGAATGAAACACAGAGACTTAACCTTTTTTTATGGCTTGATGAGACTTGTTAGCTATCGACCATCCGAAAAGTCCAAAACACAATATGGAAGATCTTCCCTAGATCGTATCTGCCTAGATATGATCTAGATAGTAATTAGCTAATAACCATCCAAAATCTTCCCTAGCTAGTATAATATTTCATATGCTGAGAAGAAATAACAGAGCCAATAACAGCATATTAAATAACATTAGGTATTGAATACAGAGCCAATTACTGCAATTGAAAACGCAAAAGAAAAAGCAGAAGAAAACTTCATTTTCGGAATCACAAAAATCTGCAGAATTGAAAACGCAATCGCACAAATATCACCTAGCCAAACACAATCCCGAAATCGCGATTCGCGAAACTGCCGTTCTGTGCAATGTAAACGGCTAAACAAACGGGCTCTAAATAGAGAGAGACAGAGACAGAGAGAGATGTAGCTCGAAAATAAACAACAACAGATCAAATAATCAACAAAAGCCTATACCTTTCAAAATAAAACTATTTCAAAACCCTAGAATTCAAATATACTAACTGCGAACAAAAAAAGAAACGGAAAATAATCAGAACCGAAAGAACTTTGCCCTAAATTTCTATTCAAATTACACACAAAACTTAAAACCCTAAATTCAAAAATTGAAAACAAAAAATAAAAACATAATTACCTCTCTTAGCTTCCCTTTCTTTCTCTTCGGCTCTTTGCGTTTCTCTCTCTCTCTCTCTCTCTCTCTCTCTCTCTCTCTCTCTCTCTCTCTCTCTCTCTCTCTCTCTCTCTCTCTCTCTCTGCGAAACAACCGAAGCTTTGAAATGTTCAGAGGTTGGAGATGAAAGGTTTGGAAGTGGAGGGTGACGGCTAGCTTGAGATCAGAGAGATCGAGGGTGAGGGTTGAGATCGGGATTGAGAGATGGAGGCTGATATGCGATGGGTGGAAAATATTTTTAGTTCAATATTTATACAAATCCTAAAGCCACATTTTTAACATGCGGCTATAGGGAAAACCTGGGGGAGCATTTGGAAAATGCGGCCCCATCCCAAACTAAAGCCGTGTGTTTAAAACGTGGCTTCAAATGAAATTTAAAGCTGTGTTTTTAACATGCGGCTTCAAACCAAATTTAAAGCCGCATGTAAAAAACGCGGCTTCAGGTATACTAGAGCCGCATTTTTAAAATGTGGCCACAATGAAGGGAAAAAAAAAAAAAAAAAGAGTTTAGCAAAAAATTAAATATGGAGGTCCTTAGGCTGCGTTTTTAGCTCAAAAAAACGCAGCCTCAAGAACATGCTATGGCCTCACGCATAAAACGCGACTTGAACCTTTTTTTAAGCCCCGTTTTTAAAAAACGCAGCTTCAGTCAATCTTGGGCTGCGTTTTTTATAGCCACGGCTTAAAAAACGTGGCCCAAGGCCCCTGCGTTTTGTAGTGAGATAATATAATCTAACGGTGGATTTGTCAAAATTCACATCCAATTAAAAAATATTGAGTGTTGTAACATTGCTTAAAGTTACATATGGTATAACTTGAAACCAGCCCCAATATATATAAATATATATATATATATATATATATATTAATTCATTAGGCCAAAATGGGGATATATCCCTTTTAGCTAAACTTTCTACCAAAATGCCCCATGTTTGAAACTATTTAGGGATATGCTCCTGTTTTAAACTCAATTTTCTAAAAATCGAGTTTCAATTAAAAACTCGATTTGGCGAAAATTGAGTTATAGGCAATCAAACTTAAAAAAAAAAAAAAAAAAAAAAAAAAAAAAAAAAAAAAAAAAATCGAGTTCCATGTAGATTTTTTCAAACAACTCGATTTTCGCCAAATTGAGTTTTTCATTGAAACTCGATTTTCTAAAAATCGAGTTTCAAAACAGGGGCATATCCATAAATAGTTTCAGATAAGAGGCATTTTGCTGAAAAGTTTGGCTAAAAGGGGTAAAACCCAATTTTGGCCTAATTCATCATGATTTGATATTTTTTCTAATCTAGGTTCGACTTTAAATCACTAATTTTAGAAAAATATATCATAGTACTAGTAGTCTCGTGCTTTGTACAGTTTTGCTTTAATTCGGTCCACTTTGGTCTATTTCAATTCATTTGGTCAACTTCAGTCTACTTCGGTCCTTTTGGTCCACTTCAATTTACTTCGGTCTTTTCGATCCAATTCTATTTATTCGGTCTACTTCGGTCCAATTCAGTTTGCTGCATCTATCAAAATACTATTGTGTCAATCAAAATATTATCAACCAAATTTACAATCAAATAGGATTAAACTAAAAAAAGAAATTGATAAAAGCAATTAAGCCTTTGAAAATGGAAAAATATTGAAAAACAAAAAAAGCAATGAAGTTGATATGATTGTAAGTTACTTGTTTTGTTAAAGAATACTAATAGTTGTTGATAATTAAGAAGTAAGAACTTATTTATTTTTATCTAAAAAATTGCAATTTGGTGCAACCACTTCACACAAACCACAGTTTTTAGGCTCAATTTTTATTATACAGATATATAATTTGTGCAAATGGTATGAATTGAGAAAAAAAGAAAAAAGAACCATCTAAAGAAAATTAAAATAGATACTATCTTACCTACTACGGATTAGTATAATTAAAAATGTATAGAAGTACTTATCTAATAAACAGATGGGATATGTAGATGGGGATGGTGGGAACAACTGCAAAAGCCAAAAGGTCATATTTTCATCGCAATACTGATTGGGTAACTTAATTATAAAAAAATAAAAAATAAAAATCACAAAAATAGTTATTTAAAAGTAAAATAATTACTACGTAGTAGGTATCCTAATGTTATTACCGTCATAAGGATGTGGACTTTCATCCTCTTGCTCTTGTCAGCTGTATCGACTTTCCATTTATTTGTCTTGCATTGGAACCTATAGGTAGTATAGCTTACCTCTTCATAGATTATATATTGATGGGGAAGTAAAAATATGATTACGATCTCTAGCTTGTCCATAGGGGTCGTCCAGGAGCCAAGGGCCAGGTGTTTAAAGAGGTCGTCCATGGAAAAAGTGTTTGGACGATCATGTGACACTTAGGAAATTCTCAATGATAGAATTTACCCACATATGTTGAAGATCCAGACCACAGTGAGAACAAAACCCTTATCGCCGTAACTTCCTCACAAATGCTTAACTTCCAGCAGCAGTTGTAGCGGATAAGATTGGAGGTTATAACTTCCATAGCCGTTGTGGAGGTTATGTCTAAACTTACTAATTCCCACAAATCTTGGGGAAGTTATCTATATAATAACTAATAGCCGAAATGTTTGACTTTTTTTTTACTGCGTTTTATTGCACCACGTGGCTACACAAATTATTGCTACGTTTACGTTTAAAAACACCGAAACATTGTGTCTTTTCGTTTGGTAGAATAAGAGAAACATTTTAGTGAATTAATACACAATCACACAATGTTTTGTTTCAAACAAACGCTTCTTTTTGGCTCCTGGGTAGTTACAAATTATGCACCTTTCACATTCGTTCCCACAAAAAAAAAATAATAAAATAAAATAAAAATACGAGTACACTTCTTTCTTATATTTTTTTCTTCCCTATACGCTTCTCTCTCTCTCCCCCTCTCTCTGATAATTTATTTTCTGCACAACTTTGATACATTGCTCTATACAAGTTTTCCTCTATTTGCCAAATATATCATAACACTCTCCAATGGGATCTACGACTGTCTCTTCAAGGTACAGAATTGGAACACTGTAAGTTGCATGTTTCACTTTTCTTTTTAGTGAAAAACAAGAAAAAAATATTAAATAAAGGTTTTTTGTTTTTGTTTTTGTTTTGTTTGTGTCTTAATTTTTTTGATTCATTTGTAGAACCAAGTGCAGGAATGGTGGACATAACAAGCACGGCTGTGGCCATATCAGGTAAGTTTATCAAGATCTGAATTTTTTCTAACCGCTGGTATATATATATTTTTTTTTGTTAATTTGGAATTCTATTCTTAAATTTCTTAAATTTGAGTCCTAATTGATTCACATAACTTCACGTATAGGATCATTGTCTCCTCAAAATATCAAAGACTGCCACTCCTGTAAGAGTCTCTCTCTATTTGTCTTTCTCTCTAATTTCTTCTTTTTTTTAATTGAATTTGATCAGTCTAATTTACATTGTTATTTTAGATTTTTCAGTGATATATATGGGCCCCGAAGCCACATAGCAGATAAGGATACAGCAGTCAAGTTATTACAATAATTGTAGTAGTTTATCCCTATCAAGTGACAGTAGTTTTCTCTATCATACAAAACAAAAAAGTAGCAGTAGTTTTTTGCATTTTTTGTTGATAGGGTCAAGTAGCAGTAGTTGGATTTGAAATAAACTCATTCTATTTTGTAGAGTAGATAAGGTGATTACGTTGGTTGTCATTACTCATTAGGATGTTATTATATCATTAGCCAATTGTTCCAGCTATTTTATACAGAAAAGTGATGAAATAAAGATCATTAGAAAATTTAAACCAACACTCTTTGATATTAGGGTGTGCTGTCAATTAGGGGTATCATTGTACATTTTTTTCTTTTTTTGCAAACTGATTATTAATGTACCTTCAAGCAAATTAAATATATATATATATATATATATGATTATTATTGAATTATCCCGTGCATCGCACGGGTTAGCAACTAGTTAAGCAAATAACCGTTCCGAGACCCTCTATATAAGGAATTGCCTACATCAAACCAAAGTAAGTTTTTTTTTTTAAGAGAACTCCTCAAAAGTTGGAACTTTATTTTCTAGAGTAAAACTAATTTAATCATCGGAGGGTACTTGGCCGGTCCACCCCAGTCGCCTTTTGATTGTGTGTTCTTCCTTTCAGGTCTTCCAAGAGAGTCATTGTTTCATTGAAGCTCGGAACATTGATTCTATGCAATATCGCACGGGTTAGCGACTAGTTAAGCAAATAACCGTTCCGAGACCCTCTATATAAGGAATTGCCTACATCAAACCAAAGTAAGTTTTTTTTTTTTAAGAGAACTCCTCAAAAGTTGGAACTTTATTTTCTAGAGTAAAACTAATTTAATCATCGGAGGGTACTTGGCCGGTCCACCCCAGTCGCCTTTTGATTGTGTGTTCTTCCTTTCAGGTCTTCCAAGAGAGTCATTGTTTCATTGAAGCTTGGAACATTCAGCCTACTGATTCTATGCAATATCAGTTGGCGCCGTCTGTGGGAATGAATATTTGTGTTAGGCAAATTCACCTTTCTTAGACAAAAGGCTGTATGGTTCAGATAAGATCAAGGGCTACAAGCCCAAGCTACCAAGAGGGTAGGGATGCTTCCAGTAATCCCAACCGTGATTGACAGTTAGCACCGATCATGTAATCATCTTCCATCCAACACATACAATCCATGGCAACCACAACCATTCTAAGACCCTCTATATAAGGAATTGCCTACATCAAACCAAAGTAAGTTTTTTTTTTTAAGAGAACTCCTCAAAAGTTGGAACTTTATTTTCTAGAGCAAAACTAATTTAATCATTGGAGGGTACTTGGCCGGTCCACCCCGGTCGCCTTTTGATTATGTGTTCTTCCTTTCAAGTCTTCCAAGAGAGTCATTGTTTCATTGAAGCCCGGAACATTCAGCCTACTGATTCTATGCAGTATCAGTTGGTGCCGTCTGTGGAAATGAATATTTGTGATAGGCAAATTCACCTTTCTTAGACAAAAGGCTGTATGGTTTGGATAAGATCA
The DNA here is from genome assembly GCF_001633185.2 of Quercus lobata. Taxonomy (NCBI): domain Eukaryota; kingdom Viridiplantae; phylum Streptophyta; class Magnoliopsida; order Fagales; family Fagaceae; genus Quercus; species Quercus lobata. The sequence goes on along the minus strand of NC_044912.1, from coordinate 21,961,079 downwards.
AGGGCTACAAGCCCAAGCTACCAAGAGGGTAGGGATGCTTCCAGTAATCCCAACTGTGATTGACAGTCAACACCGATCACGCAACCATCTTCCATCCAACACATACAATCCATGGCAACCACCATGGCAGAGTTAACTTGTCAGAACCAAGAGTTGACTAGGGAGATTGGTCTAGGAAGGCAACACCATGAAAGATATGCAGAAGAGCAAGCCCAAGGTCAAGAAGACAAAGGGGAGAGTGCTGAGCCTGAGAATTAATCAAGAGGAACCACTTCACGGAGAGTGCCACATTTGGAGAGAGAGAGATGGATCAGATGAGGAAGGCTATGGAGGAAATGAGGGAGAACATGAGAAAGGCAAACCTTAAGCAGTTGGAAGGCAGTAACATCTACCTACCATCTATCAGTCAAATTCCCTACAGAGTATGAGATAGGACAAGTACAAGAAGATCAGTTGGCACCTAGAGAATGTTATTTAGCCATGTTGGCTTTGGACGAGCACATGCAAACAATGAATATTGAGGAGAGAAGGGTTGTTGCATAGCCCACTGAGATACTGGAAGACGTTCTTTTGTAAGAAGATGATCTTGAAAAATTCACCAGAATTGGAACAGGCATGAAGGAAAAGACGAAGCAAGACCTCGTCCAGTTTTTAAGGAAGAGTATCGATGTTTTTGCATGGAGTCATGAAGACATGCAGGAATTGACCTAAGTGTAATTACTCATCGATTGAATGTATACCCTTCTTCCAAGCCTGTTCGTCAGAAGAAAAGGGTGTTTGCTCTTGAGCGAGACAACGCTATCAAGGAAGAGGTCCAGAAGTTGACCACAACGCAATTTATTCGGGAAGTCTATTACCCGGATTGGTTAGCCAATGTGGTGATGGTCAAGAAGGCGAATGGCAAGTGGAGAATGTGTGTGGATTTCACTGACTTGAACAAAGCTTGCCCTAAGGATAGTTATCCTTTGCCATGCATCGATCAGTTGGTGGATTCCACAGGCGGTCATCAGTTACTAAGTTTCATGGACGCTTTCTCGGGATATAATAAGATGAAGATAGATGAGGTAGACCAAGAAAAAAGGTCTTTCATGGGGGCAACATATCAAAGGTTGGTAAATCACATGTTCCGTCCACAGATAGGATGGAATATGGAGGTGTATGTGGACGACATGCTTGTATAGAGCTTGGACGAAGAAAATCATCTATAAGACCTCTAAGAGACCTTTGAGATGCTTAGACGATACAGAATGAAGCTGAATCCAAGTAAATGTGCTTTTGGGGTGTCATTAGGAAAGTTTCTAGGATTTATGGTTTCACAAAGGGGAATTGAAGCGAATCCAGATAAGATCCAAGCCATATTAAACATGGAACCGCCAAAGAACATCAAGGAAGTCCAATCCCTCACTGGACGAGTTGCAGCTCTGAACAGGTTTGTCTCAAAAGCCACTGATAAGTGTTTACCTTTCTTCAAATTTCTTAGGAAGGCATTCGAATGGACAAACGAGTGTCAAAAGGCCTTCCAACATCTTAAAAACTATCTCACCATGGCTCTATTGCTAAGTCCATCCGTGCTAGGAGAAGAGTTGTATTTATACTTGACAGTATCCCCACATGCCGTAAGTTCAGCACTGATCAGGGTAGAAGGGAAGGTCCAAAAGCCCGTGTATTATACAAGTCGAGCACTTAAAGGAGCGGAAGGACAATATCCGCTGATGGAGAAGTTGGCTTTTGCACTAGTAACAGCTTCCAGGAAGTTGAGGCCTTACTTTCAAGCTCATATCATCAATGTCATGACGGACCATCCACTCAAGGAAGCAATGAACAAGTTAGAAGTCGTAGGGCGACTGATCTAATGGGCTATCAAACTCAGTGAGTTTGATGTCAGGTACCAATCAAGAAATGCAATAAAGGCTCAAGCTCTAACAAATTTCATTGCAGAATTTACTCCAAGTCATGATACTTAGACGAAATGGAAGGTAGTAAAAAATGGGTCATCCATGTTGATGGATCATCTACACAACAAGTAGGAGGAATAGGAGTTGTTTTACAATCCCCAGAAGGAGATAAATTGAAGCACAAGGTTCGTTTGCAATATCAAACAACTAACAATGAAGTTGAGTATGGAGCCTTTCTTAAAGAGCTAGAGTTGGCGAGGTTTGTATAGGCAAAGTCAATACTCATCCTGGGAGACTCTTAGTTGATCATAGGCCAAGTGAATGGAACATATAAAGCCAAGGAAGAACGAATGAGGAAATACCTGAATAAGGTGGTACGCCTTGTGAAGAAGTTTAAAGAAGCTAGTTTCGTTCAAATCCCAAGGGAAGAGAACATGAAAGCAGACATCTTGGCGAAGGAAGCCTCTACGAATGAAGTAATGGCCAATTTTGATGAAATTCAGTATATGCCCAACATTGATCTTCCAGAGGTACTACAGGTAGGAAATGAAGAAAATTGGATGACCCTAATAGTATCATACCTGAAGGACGGAATGCTTCCAGAAGGGAAAGATGAGGCCAGAAAGCTTAAGGTCAAATCAACTAGATACGTTCTCATGGACGAGGTGCTATACAAAAGAGGTTTTTCTCAACCTTATCTAAGATGTTTAGCTCCAGACGAGGTGAATTATGTGTTGAGGGAAGTTCATGAAGGAGCATGTGGTAACCATTTAGGAGCTAGATCACTCGATCTTATAGATGAGGTGAGGATGGATGCGGAGCAGAGAACAGCAAGGTACAAAAATCTTATGGCAAAGCACTATGATGCCATGGTGAAACCCAGACGCTTCAACATTGGGGATCTTGTCCTAAAAAGGGTTTTCTTGGCAACAAGAAACCCAGCCTATGGGAAGTTAGGGCCAAATTGGGAAGGATCTTATAGGGTTATCAATTGCAAGAGGCAAGGATCCTACTACTTGGAAGCTTTGGATGGACGGAGGCTAGAACACCCTTGGAATGTTGAGCACCTAGGGAAGTACTATCAATAAAGGGTGACCGTGGACGAATGTGGCCATGGATGAACGCTATGGACAGGTGAAGTAATGTGTTGTTTTCTCATGTTTGTTTATGTTTACTACTACTACTACTATGTGTGTTAAGTGTTTTAATAATCCCCTAAAAAGTGCATTAGTTTTTAACTTTTGTGCTATTCATGGACAAAGTTGTGTTATATAAATATTTTTAATTCCCTAAGGCACTAGCTTTGAAGCATGTAGCAAGCCTGTGGATGAATGTTTACGAACAATTTGGATTTTCAAATATATATAATGATGTGTTTTCAAATACATATGATGATATGGGAATTGTTCATTTTTTGTGATTTCATTCAAAATAATCCACCAGAAGGCAAGGAGTTAAGAACGAATAAAATCTTTGGATGCAGGGATGTATCGTCTATAAGCTTTCCTTGAAAAAAAGGATAAAGTGAGGGAAAATAAACCTAAGATATATCCGTAAAAGCGCAAGACGAGGTAAAACCCAAGGTAAATTCGTCTAACCAATGGACGAGGAAAATGTGCATACAAAATATCTTAAACCCATGGATAAATCTAGCCAGCCAAACAATCCGATTCACGGACGAGCAATGGCTGGGAACATCTTTTACTAAAGCCGAATAAATGATCGTCCTAAGTTTGAACGAATGAAGATGGCAAAAAAGAAATGCCATTCATGGATGGGCCGCACGTATAAATGGCTAAGCATGAAGGATTTATTTAGTTTTAGGACGATGTAAGTAAAGATTCATCCATATGCTCAAGACGAGATAAAATGTCTCCATAAGTGGGTGAACCCCATAACCATAGAAATAGCATGGACGATATAAATAAAATTCGTTCATAAAGCTTATAGCATATTCAAACACAATAAACGATGAAAATGAAAAGCATCCATTCATTCATAAAATTCAAAGAAGGGTAGACGACCACCGTCCAAAAACCCTTAGAAGTAATGCCAATAAGAGTGATTGTGCATAAAGCTCGTCCATAAACTTGGACGAGAGAATTGTACTTAGATAAATTCAAAAAGAAACAAGCAAAGCCCAAAACAAAGGGCATTTCAAACAAGATTAAATAATAAATTTTCTAAGGAAAAAGTAAATTCACTTGGATAAACCACTGGGGTCATTGCCTCAAGACTTTGGATCGTCCTAGGTTACTTCGTTATTGGCATCGTCCACCACATTGATGTCCTCAGATCTCGTTGCAAGCAAGGAACTCTCTGTGGTGAGGGGAATCTTAAAGGTATCAAAGTTCAGATCAGGGAAAGCCTCCTTGGCATCAGCACGAAAGTCCTCATAGCCAGCCGCGTAATGACTGTCTAGACGATTCTTGTACTCGTCAAACTTCTTAAAAGCTACAACGGCTTCTCCATGGGCCTTCTCCAAGGACGAAGTGAACTCTGAGACTTATCCCTCCAGATGGGCAATGCTAGTTTCTTTCTTAATAGCATCTGTTTTAAGTTCCTCAACCTCATTTTTCAACTTCGTCTCTATTCCTTGCAAACGATTGAGATCTTCAGTCAATCTGATCACCTCCCCTTTTTTCAATAAAACTTCATTGTTCAGCTCTTTGGCCTTCTCCTTAGACGTCTTGGCTTCCTCACAAAGCTCCTTGGCCTGACAGGATGCTGTGTAAAACTTTGACATAGCCTATGAATAAACGAAGGAAAGTTAGAAATTTTGTTTAAAACTTGAAAAAAAAAAAAAACAAAGACGAATGAAATTTATATACCTTAAAGAGGTCATGGATGGCAGAACGTTCAAAGTCTTTCACTGGCATATTATAACATGAATTTACTTCATTATCAATGATTATTCCCTTGAACGTCCTCCATGCATAACTCTCGTCTAGCACCAGGTTGGGAGGACGTTCAGACGATTCTGAGGGATGAGCCTTGTGAGGAGCTTTGGTTAGAGGGGAAGGATCAGTCTGGACGGGTGGAATTGTCTGGACGGGCACCACATTAACCATAGGGTTGACCAGGTCTATTGTCAAAGTAAATTTTGGAACCTTAGGGAGAGAGGCCTTGCTAGATTTTTGCTTCTTAGGACCTCGACGACTTGGAAGGTCATCAAGGTCCATTGAACTAGATATGGACTTGGGCTTTCTCTTCCCTATTTGGGCAGCAGGTTTCTGGACGACTGAGGGTACAGTAGTGTCTTCATCACCACTTGTAATGGTCTTTTCCCTATTCTCTTTCATGGTAGCCATTCCTGTGACGAGGAAAATAAAGTTAAAAAAAAAAAGTAATTTTGACGATATTTACTTCGACGAGTAGTTTCTTCGTGACCAAGGTTTTGAGCAGTGGGTATTGGGCCAAGTCCCCAAGTGGCTAGACGACCAAAGGTCACTAGACTATGGAAGTATCTCCCAGGGATGGCAAGAACCTGGTCAATGCAATCCAAGTAAAACTTGTCCAAATGTGGATGAGCAATAGCTGCATCAATAAAGAAAAAAGGTTAGACGACTGAAAGTTAGAAAATAAAATAATAATAAAAAGAGAGAAAAGAAATGGAATGGAAAGAAGACATACCCTCAGGACGAAGGCGACCTAGAGGGTTGGTAAAAGGAAGGAAGGGGGCATTACTCACATCAACTGGGTCCCCAGCCCAATTTCCAGAAATAATAAAAAATTCAGTTTTCTAAAGCCTGTCAGACAAGCTACAGCCCTTTATCAAACTAAAGTAAGGGTCCCTAGATGAGAATTGGTAAAAACCAATAGACTTTTTATTTTTTTATTTTTTATCTCTGAGGGCTTATAGAAGTAGAGGAACTCGTCCACTGTGATTGGATGGTCCCTTTCCAATGCCTCACGCCATAGCACTTGCATGGGAACTATAGTCCTCCAACCATTAAGGTTGAGCTGGTTAGGTCCAATGCCCAACCTATGGAGAAGACCTCTACAGAAAGAATTTAAGGGAAACCTAAGACCAGCTAAAAGGTGTTGACACCCCATTTTGTAATCCGTATTTAACCTTACATGCCGGTTAAAATGGTAATTTCACCTTAGGAATATGCATCTTGATTTTGGTCACTAGATCCTTAATCTCTTTTCACCAAAATGATCTTGATATTGTAACGATCAAATCGACTGGTTATAAGCCTTAATCGGACCATCAGATTAAAAGTTATCATCAAATTAAGTTCTAATAGTCGAGATGTACTATCACAAATTGAGTCTGACTATATGTGATGATGAACAATTGATTTCAATTGGTTATAAGTATAATCAATTTGACAACGATGATGTGTCATAATTTGATTAGTTAGGACTACATTTTATGGTAGGGTTGCACACACCTAATTAACTAAATAGTTGAATATTAATTATTCAATGAGTAATTTGAGCAATTATCTTTTAATTAGGGTAAATTTGAAACCAATTAAGTTTGAAATGGGAGTGATTGGAGTCATTTAAGGTTAATTGGGAGCTAATTTGGGACCTATTAATGTCAATTGTGCCGAAATCATTTTCTAACAAATGACCTCTACCCACCATTTCATCGATATCTCTCAGAATATTTTGAATCTGTGAATGAGGTTAATTTTCCCAGAAACTAGACATCCGGGGCTTCAATTTGAGCACAAGAATGAAACAATTCCGATCAGAATTGAGTTAGATATGATTTTTTGAAATTGACACTACAGGCTGTTACAGAAGCTACAGGAAAACCGAACTTTGCTTGCTCCTCACTCTCATCAATCTCCACATTCAATGCACCAAATTTCCCCAAAGACTAAAATGAGGTCTAGGTTCATGATTCTTTGTCAACCCTCATTAAATGGCATTCCATTCATATTTCCTCCACCACTACTATATAAACCCCCCTTCTCCTTCATTTCAAAGGACAAAAAAGAAGGAAAAAAAAAAAAAAAAAAAAAAAAAACCTTCTCTCTTCCCCTCTCTTGAGTTCTAGTGAAGTTAAATAGTCTTGTCATATCTTGGTCTTCCTGAGACTTAAGGTATTGAGTGAGATTCACTCTTCCTCTCCTAACTCTTCTTTTCCTCCACCCTTAGGACCTCCCTCAAGAGTCTCCTCCTCCACCAATGGATCTTACATGAAGGTATAATCTATTTCTCTCATTGTTTTTTGTGTTGCCATGATAAGAGTTTAAGATTAAAGCATGATAATAATCATTTAAATTCCTTTGAATATGTTTGAATGTTCTTAATTGTTCTTATATGTTCTTCACATGTTCTTAGTTGTTCATCACATGTTTATGCATAACACTAGTTTCGATCTTAAATCCACATCAAAAACATGAAAAATATGTTTATTTAATAATTCTTTTAAATTCTTGAATCTAGGATATCACCATTCACACACATTCACTAAAGTTTATTTTTCAATCCAAATGTCATGCTTAATAAGTTGAATTAGGGTTTATCACATGCACACACATTAAATTCAACATGCAAATTGATTGATAACAAATTGGATGATGTGATATAAATGTTGGCCACCATAGTCTAGAAGACCAGTTTCACTGGGCAGGGTGGGTGCCTAACACCTTCCCACCTTGTAACATAGCCTTCGAGCTTAGATCAAGGGTTAGTAGATCAAATGATTATTCATGTAATTTTCGATTTTTAGATTGTAACTAGTAAACAAAGCCATGTACTTTATCTTAGATTGTATCTAGGACTAAAGTCATGTAATTTTCCTATGATCAATGTAAATTCAATTACAAATTAATAAAATGAGGAATTTTAAATTTTGGTTTTCTTATTTATTCCAATAATTAAATAAGTGGCAACTCCATTGTAAAACCCTTAATCTAAATGGGAAAATATAACTAGTCGAACCTCCATTCTGAAAGGCAATAACACGGCTTCACCCATTCAAGTGGGTTTGGCCCAACACTTTATAAAATGGACTGAGGGTGCGGTCTTTCACAGTGGCGACTCCACTGGGGATATTGAGGGCTAAGCTTCAATTAGGTTATGGTGGCTAACCATGTCATTGTTTGTTTATTTCTTTTTGTATATAATATGTCTAATATGTCATTATATTGCATGTCATGCATCATTTGCTTGAATGAAATTTATTTTATTTATGTACTAGCCCAGAAGCCCAGTAGTATTAGCCGTGGATTGTGGTCTTCTTGAGACTCACATACCCAGCGGTGAACCTACCACCTACCACGACAAGGATCATCATGGTTATACCATGGTGGTTCATAAGGACAAACTGTACCATTCGAACCGACGTGGTGCTCCTGGCGTCACAAGTTGGGAGGTATAATGTCCTAGCTTGTGGGTACCCTTAACCTACCTTCTACCCATGTTATAATGACCCATAGAACCTACCTTTATGTCGGTCCATGTAAATTGCATTGCATTACACATGTGTATGGACGTTGTTTGAATCATGATGACTCAAGTCCAATACTTGAGCCCATCATAATTGTTTGAACCTTGTATGCTATGAATGAACTCATGCCCAAAGGCCTGTGATTGAACTCTGCTTTGTATGGAAACCGAAAATTGTTTCTTGAATCATTCTAAGCCCACCACTTGAGCCCATCAAAGGTGTATACGCATGATCAACATCAAAGGCCAAAAGCTCACAAGATGCATGCCTTCCAAGTGCAAGCCCAAGCCATTTCATCATAATCAAGGTTCAAGCCCACCAAGCCTCAAGCATCCTAAATGGATCAAGAAGAAGCAAGTGGCCCAACTTTGCCTTACTCCACATTTGGTTTGCAACATCATGGTAAAGCTTAAAGTTTGTTTGTTTATTCCATGTTTCTATGTTTCTTTGAATTCTAAAAATCCATGTAGCATTTGATGTACTTTGTTCATGTATATATTTTTTTTAAAAAAAATCAAGATTCCCAGATCTCCAAAAAAAAAAAAAAAAAAAAAAAATCAAATGGGAAAGTGTTTGGACTAAGGGCATTGAGCCCTTAAGTCATTTAAAAAAAAAAAAAATTCTTTGAACTAGGGGCATTGGACTTCCTAGTGACTTTTTCAAAAAGGCCCATTTTTTTCTTTCAAAGATTTCAAAATGGTACATGAGGATCCCTTGGACAAATTTTTTTCTAAATTGTGATGTTTAAAGGCTTGAACAATCAACTTGTACTGAGAAAGGATTAATTTCATTTGATCCGTGCAAACATTTTTGCTAAATTACTTTGAATAAAAGAAGAAATGGTCTTACAAGGCAATCAAAGAAAATCTATCCCTCAAAAAATTCAAAACGCTCATGCATTCATTCCAAATTTCTGAAAACTTTTGTGTCTCCAATAGAGCATTCAAACTTTTTCTTTTAAGAGGAATTTATTAAAAGACCTCAAGTCACTGTGCCTGCAAGCAAGAATTACTAGGGATAGGAGGCCATCTTTCGTTATCCATTGCTAGCCCATTTGAGCCTTTAAACACTTAGCCTCTTTTTTTGCATGAACCCACTAAAATCTAAACCTAGGGTGGGAAAATTTAAAGTATGCATGCTTAAATCTTATGTTGAGGAGGAGTTGACCTTGTAGCTTAGAAGCTAATTGATGAAGCTCTCCTAGAAGACACGAAAGACAAGTAGAGAATTCATTAAGCTAAGGATAAGAGATCATCGAAGTAAAAGGAGTTTTCACTAAATCAAGGAAAGAGAAATGAAATTCCATCAATGTGAGAGAAAACAAAATGTGCATCAAGTTTGAAGAATCTAAAATTCATCATGCCAAGAAGAGTAGAAGGTTCATCCAAAAGAAAGTTCATCAAAAAAGGAAAAGATTTATCAAGCACAGAAAGGTGCAAGTGCATGGAGGCAAGAAAGAAGTCTAGAGAATGCATCAAAATGACCGAAAATCATTAAGTTGAGAAATACAAGGAGGGAAAAAGGTCCCCAAAAGTTCATTCAATCAATAGATGAAAGACCAAAAAAAAAGGAAAAAGAAAGAAAGAAAAGAAGCCCGCTAGGCTGAAAACCCAAAAGGGTGGTCTAGGCAAAAGCTAGGGCCAAAGAAAAGAAGAAGGAGAAAAGAAAAAATTGGAAAATCCTACCAAGTTGGAAACTTGAGGATGCAACCTAAAAAAAGAAGAATTTTACAAGATGAAAGTCTAGAGGTATGATTCAAGATGAATGAGCTTAAAAACAAATGTTGATACAAGTGACCAATGAAGACTAGTGAGAAGATGGCAACAAAGAAATGAGAAAACTCCTCCAATACTTGATTTTTGAGTAATGCATACTTGGGGGAACATCATAGGGAATTTTGAGCCTATTTATATCATTCATTTCATAACCTAAACCTGGCCTACATTACAACCCATGAATAAGATCTCCTTGAAATATTGCTAATTGTAGGTACATCTTAAACTCTAATAATATTTTCTCTTGAATTAAAAGGAAAAATGCTTGAAATTGTCAAACCCCACAGGATGACATGTGTGAGAAAAAATTTCTCAAATCCTCAAAATGACTCAAAAGAACTTCCAAACTTGGAGCACTCTCCTTGTTTGCACCCAAAAATGTGATTCATAAATATTATCACATTTCATTTCTTGATTGCTTTTGGAGACTTAATCTGACAATGTTCAAAAGGAAAAAGCAAATTTGATTACATGAGTTTAATGACCTTGATCCTTCCTAATCAAAGAGATTTGTTTGACTCTTAAACACTTTGATTTGCCAAAATGGTTGTTCAAAGGATCACCCCTTGTTCATAATTAAAAAAAAAAAAAAAAAATCATTCCTTTCCAAAATCCAGTTCTCTTGAACTACATTTTGACCTGATCCTCTATGAAAGAGGTATGTAGGCAGCCTCTCAAAGGCCCCGTTTCAATCACCCAAACAACATTAGGGCTAGAAGTCAAAACAATGTGACAAAATTGTTTGGATGCATGTTAGGCTAAGCCCATTTGTTTTGCATCAAGCATGCTTAAACTTGGGACATTGGCCTATTTATATTGTATGCAAATACGTCCTTCTAGCATGAAAGCATGTTTTCATTTGAGGCATCAATCCATTTTTTGCAAGTATGTCTACACTAATGGCAATGGCCAAAAATGTTTTCATGATAACTTGTTTCTAACAAGCTAGAGAAAGAAAGCCATTTTGCGGGAACCAATGATGATGAGCCGTGATCTTCTTTCACGTTCCCCAATGGTCGCTACATCAAATGAACTTAGCTTCAATCTAAGCATGGAATATGCCTCAAACTAGGGGCATTGGGTAAGTTCTTCCAATTCATTTCAATGAATAAATCCATTTCTAAATTGAAATTATATTTTTGTAGGAATTAAGTAAGGACTTATCAATCCACATCAACTTCCAGCCAAAGTTATTCCCATTCAAAGGATAGGTTTTTCAAAAAAAAAAAAAAAAAAAATCATCATGAATAAATCTTCATCACCTTTACTCCATCTTTATCTTCATCTTCTTCACTTTTTGATAATGAACAAATCTTCATATTTCCAACAGAAAAAAAAAATTAAATAAATAAATAAATTTTTTCAAAAAAAAAGGGGGGGGGGGAAAGAAGAAGAAGGAAATTTTCAAAAAGGCCTTGGGACTAGGGGCATTGGGCTCGAACTTCTTAGGTTGCTTTCAAAAAAAAAAAAAAAAACATCAATCAAAATTTTCAATTCCTTGAAAAAATTCAAGATTTCCAAATTTTTTGAAAAAAAAAAATTCATCAATCAAAATTTTCAATTACTTCAAAAAATTCAGGTTTTCCAAATTTTTCCCAAAAAAAAAAAAAATCAAAAGTCCCAAAAAAAAAATCTTTATTAAATTCTTCTTTAGGAACAAAAAGCTATGATCCTCTTTCATATTTTCCAATGGTGCAACATCAAGTCAACTGTTCACCCTCCGCATACATCAAAGCATGGAATATGTCCCAAACTAGGGGCAACCGCTAGGAATGCCAAGTTCTTTTCAATGAATAACTTTGTTACTAATTGAACATGTTTATTTTGCTGGTACTAGTGTAAAAGGCCACACACATCGGCATGAGCCAAAGCCCAAAAACCCTTGGTCCTCTGAAAACATGAGCCAAAGCCCAAAAATCCTAAGTCCTCTAAAAACATGAGCTAGGATCCAGAACCTTTGGTTCTTAGAAACACATGATTAGAATCTCCATATTTTCTTGACCTCCTGTAAGCATGTCTTGTACTCATTTTTTTTAAAAAAAAAATTGCATGCATGAACTACGTTTGGACTTGATCCCTCCACCAAGAGGTACATAGGCAATCTCCCTTGAGATTCGGTCCACATTTTGATCCACAACATGACCATCTGCATTTTTATTTACATACATTCACCATGGTTAAATACTAATTGTAAAGTTAGGTGTCTCTTTCATACATTGAAATTTGCTTTTCAAGCTTTGCCAATGAAGGGCATTCTGTTGACACTCCATTTTACAATCTGTATTTAACCTTACATGGAGAGTAAAAGGGTAATTTCACCTTGGAAATATGCATCTTGATTTTGGTCACTAGATCCTTAATCTCATTTCACCAAAATGATCTTGATGTTGTAACGATCAAATCGACTGGTCATAAGCCTTAATTGGATTATCAGATTGAAAGTTATCATCAAAGCAAGTTCTAATGGCCGAGATGCACTATCACAAATTGAGTCTGACTATATGTGATTATAAACAATTGATTTCAATTGATTATAATTATAATCAATTTGAGAACGATGATGTGTCATAATTTGATTGGTTAGGCCTACATTTTATGGTAGAGTTGCACACACCTAATTAACTCAATAGTTAAACATTAATTATTCAATGAGTAATTCGAAAAATTATCTTTTAACTAGGGTATATTTGGAACCAATTAAGTCTGGAATGGGAGTGATTAAAGCCATTTAAGGTTAATTGGGAGCTAATTTGGGACCTATTAATGTTAATTGTACTGAAATCATTTTCTAACAAATGACCTCTGCTCACCATTTCATTGATATCTCTTAGAATATTTTGAATCTGTGAATGAGGTTAATTTTTCCATAAACTAGACATCCGGGGCTTCAATTTGAGCACAAGAATGAAAAAATTCCTATCAGAATTGAGTCAGATATGATTTTTCAAAATTGACTCTACAGGCTGTTACAGAAGCTACAGGAAAACCAAACTTTGCTTGCTTCTCAATCTCATCAATCTCCACATTTAATGCACTAAATTTCCCTAAAGGCTAAAATGAGGTCTAGGTTCATGATTCTTTGTCAACCCTCATTAAATGACCTTCCATTCATATTTTCTCCACCACTACTATATAAACCCCCATTCTCCTTCATTTCAAGGGACCAAAAAAAAAAACCCTCTCTCTTCCCCTCTCTTAAGTTCTAGTGAAGTTGAGTAGTCTTGTCATATCTTGGTCTTCCTGAGACTCAAGGTATTGAGTGAGACTCACTCTTTCTCTCCTAACTCTTCTTTTCCTCCACCCTTAGGGCCTCCCTTAAGAGTCTCCTCTTCCATCATATGGATCTTACATGAAGGTATAATCCCTTTCCCTCATTGTTTTTTGTGTTGCCATGATGAGAGTTTAAGATTAAAGCATGAAAATAATCATTTAAATTCCTTTGAATATGTTTGAATATTCTTAATTGTTCTTATATGTTCTTCACATGTTCTTGGTTGTTCATCACATGTTCATGCATAACACTAGTTTCAATCTTAAATCCACATCAAAAACACGAAAAATATGTTTGTTCAATAATTCTTTTAAATTCTTGAATCTAGAATATCACCATCCACACACATTCACTAGAGTTTATTTTTCAATCCAAATGTCATGCTTAATAAATTGAATTAGGGTTAATCACATGCACACACATTAAATTTAACATGCAAATTGATTGATAACAAATTGGATGATGTGATATGAATGTTGGCTACTAGTCTAGAAGATCGGTTTCACTGGACAAGGTGTATGCCTAACACCTTCCCACCTTGTAATATAGTCTCCGAGCTTAGATCAAAGGTTAGTAGATCAAATGTTTATCTATGTAATTTTCGATTTTTAGATTGTAACTGGGAAACAAAGCCATGTACTTTATCTTAGATTCTATCTAGGACTAAAGCCATGTAATTTTCCTATGATTAATGTGAATTCAATTACAAATTAATAAAATAAGGAATTTTTAAATTTTGGTTTTCTTATTTATTCCAATAATTAAATAAGTGGCGACTCCATTGGAAAATCCTTAATCTAAAAGGGAAAATATAACTAATCGAATCTCCATTCTGAGAGGCAATAACATAGCTCCACCCATTCACGTGGGTTTGGCCCAACATCCTAAAAATGGGTCGAAGGCGCGGTCTCTCACAAAAGGTAAGAAGTATATTCTCCTAAACCAGAAGAAGGAGAACAACACCATTCTCCTTCCTTGGGTAGACAAGGCTTAAATTCCTTAAGGATCTGGTATCTATCTACAAGGGTTTTTAACTTAAGCACGTCTAAAGTGGACGCTACTTCAGGGGCACAACTATAAATCACATTCTCCTCCTCCTCTTCCTTGTCTTGGAAGGAGCTAGGTGGCTCTTTGGACGAGCTAGTCCCATCTCCAGAAGTCGTCCTGCTCTGCATTTCTTGGAATTCCTCTAAGGGAATACTAGGAACCCCAGGCGAATAATGCTCATCTGAGGAGCTACTACCACTATTGCTTGTGCTACCCTCACTACTCTCATAACTACCTCCACTCCCAGAAGAGACATCTTGGTACTCGTCTATCGCTCTCTCTAGGCTACTACTAGATGAAGACATAACTGATTGGAAGAAAGATTAAGACGAAAGCCTAAGGATGAGAAGAAATACCTGACGAACTAGGATGAGGACTAGATGAGGCTCTTGGACGAGATGGTAGAAAAGAAATTATGAGAAGGGTGAAGGGCAAGAGAGAGAATGTACCTATTTATAGGGCCCAGAGACAGGGCCAGCAAAGTGTCGCGAACCATCCAGGAAGTGACATGTGGCAGTTTCTTTGAAAAATGGAATCGACGCAGCGAGCCAACCAACAAAATCACGACACATGTCACAATTTAAGTTCGATCAAAATCATAAAAGCATGCTTTAAATTCCCATAGCATTCTGGATGACCTTTTGGATGAGGGATCAACTGATGGGGAAGCAAAAAAATGATTACCATCTCTGGCTCATCCATAAGGGTCGTCCAAGAGCCAAGGGCCAAGTGTTTAAAGTGGTCGTCCATGGGAAAAGTGCCTAGATGATCACATGACACTTAGGAAATTCTCAATGATGGAATTTACCCACATATGTTGAAGATCCAGACCACAGTGAGAACAAAGCCCTTATCGCCGTAACTTCCTCACAAATGCTTAACTTCCAACAGCAGTTGTAGTGGATAAGATTGGAGGTTATAACTTCCATAACCGTTGTGGAGGTTATGTCTGAACTTACTAATTCCCACAAATCTTGGGGAAGTTATTAAGCAAATAACCGTTCCGAGATCCTCTATATAAGGACTCGCCTACATCAAACCAAAGTAAGCTTTTTCTAAGAGAACTCCTCAAAAGTTGGAACTTTATTTTCCATAGCAAAACTAATTTAATCATCGAAGGGTACTTGGCCGGTCCACCCCGGTCGCCTTTTGATTGTGTGTTCTTCCTTTTAGGTCTTCCAAGCAAGTCATTGTTTCATTGAAGCCCAGAACATTCAGTCTACTGATTTTGTGTAGTATCATATATTACTAGTGTTTAACCCGCGCAATGCGTGGGATCATTTTACATATTAATGATCTTTGCTTCCAACATAACCTTAGTTCTCATACTTTCATTACATACATTCAAACCTAAATAATTTTGTATATTTAAACATATGGTATCTAATATCCCCTAAAATTTTTGAACATTAGTCTCTTCAAATCACTTCATGTATGTACTTCAATTCTCCAGGAGACCACTTGGACTAACATATGATATGAGCAACCACCACTGTTATTACTTTCATTGCAATCAAATGAGTTCGAATGAGGGGAATTCTCTAGAATACCTGA
Source organism: Quercus lobata (assembly GCF_001633185.2). Classification (NCBI taxonomy): domain Eukaryota; kingdom Viridiplantae; phylum Streptophyta; class Magnoliopsida; order Fagales; family Fagaceae; genus Quercus; species Quercus lobata. The sequence continues at coordinate 21,945,122 of NC_044912.1, read as the reverse complement.
ATTTTGCAACCAATATGCAATATTTTCAAAACCATCCAATATCACATACTAATAATAACAATTTATTATAGTGGAAATCATATAGAAAATAGGGCAAATATATCCAACTGAATTGGTATGCCATCATTGTCTAAACATTTGGGACTAAATCTTCGAAGTCGAGTCAATACATTGAGGAGGATATTAAGCTAATCCAAAATATCGTTGTAAGAAGCAGTTATAGCGCCGGATTTGTCAGGAGTTTGATGAAAGCTAATACAAAAAATGAACACAATAATTACATAATGGCAAGATGATAGGCCTATAATTTAGATTATATATAGACCATCAAGAAAATATATTCAATTGCAGGTCTATTTTGTCACGATTCTGTAATAGGAGAAATGAATATATGTTGATAGTTGATAATATATATATATATATATATTTTAAAGGCTTTTGCAAAACTTTTTTTTTTTTTTAACAAAACAATAGTGGTATTTATTGAGAACTTATAAAACTTGTACATTAGTAACTGTTAATTGAATTTAAAATACATTCATGAGTATCATACCAAGATTTGAGTATGCTGTATTGCCTCAAAAGAATGCAATGCACTAGAAAGCATGACAAAGAGTTAAAGCATATTAGGTTCACTTATCAAAAAACATATTAAGTTCTTGAATGACGGAGCTATCTTCATACTTTACCTCCAGGTCTCATATTGACAAATGCTTGGCAAATTCCAAGGCTTTACGTATCCCAACAGCTAGCACTTCCAATCAATCATTACCAGTCTCCAACAAATCCAGTGATCTACAAATAATGCTCATATACCAAACAAAAGAACCTTTCCAAATTTTTTTTGTGGGATTCTATATATCACACAAAGCTGAGATATACAAAAATGGTTCTCCAAAAGGCCAACATAACTCCGCTAATCTAATACTCTTTTCTTTCTTCTTTTAAACAATTTGATGGTTTTTGAACCTTGATTTCTTGAGTTATTTGGCTTTGACAATCATAAAACTGCAAAGATTGAAGTAAGAGATTGGCTCACAGATTAATTGTCTAAAGAGAATCAGAAAGAGGACAATTCGAAATAGCAAAAAAGGGGGAAAAAAAACACATTTATTAAATTTATACCTGGATTATGGCTTGCGTAGTACACTCTGTAGTGGAATGCTCTACGGTTTTGGCTTTCAAGAATCTGCCCTTTACTAATCTCACTAACAATTTGCAAAGGTCATTTTATTTTTAAAACATTTACTAAAAGTTACATAAAAGCTTGAAACGCACCAATCTAAAACTTACATGACAATTTCAAACACCAAATCTGCTATTGCTAGGAACCACAATGAATCACACCGAACTAAACTTATATGACAATATTAGTTATAGTCTTTGAGGTATGTATCATAATTTGTGTGAGGGTACGAAGGAGCATATAAAAAGTTTAAATAAAAGAAATATCTCTTGATGTTTTTGTAGATTAAATCCAATTTATTACCACTTTTAACCCCATTCCTCCCCTTCTCTTTCGAGTATTACAAAAAGTATTAGAAAATTTTAGCCCACAATATTCTCATAAACTAAACATAATTTCACAAATGATGATTTAAAAATGAAATATGCAGGATATCCTTATTTTGCCTAATTGTGTTAAGTGCTAACAAATCCTGGGTTGTACAATGACTTAAAACAATATATGAAAGCGATCACAATATAATGCACATGCAATGTATTTGATAAATCAATTCTAACATTTGTGAAATCACCTAACAGGAAAAACTCAAAGATTTGTGTAAAATCAAGTCTTGATAGTCACAAATTTACAATCAATGTTGTGGCATCCAAATAAAACCCATGATGATAAAACTTCAATTGTTCATTACATACTAAAAATATATTTTAAAAAAATAAAAACAACATTGTAGTGTTAGAAGTCCTAACTGCTAACTTGAAGTAAAAGAAGAGGACTATTTCCATCAATTCAAAACCACCACCACAGAAAAACAAAAACAACAACAAAAAACACAACCCAACTACATCCCACACACCCACCCACTTTCGCCGCTAACCCACCCACTGCTGACCCACCCACCCATCAGCACCCCACATCTTGCCCCACCACCGTCTCACACTAGAACCACCACAGCAGAACACCAAAACCACCACCACCAAAAAAAAAAAAAAAAAAAAAAAAAAAAAAAAAAAAAAAGCAATAGAGATCGGCATCAGGTGGTGTGGTGAGGCTGAACATAAGAGAGAAAAGCAACATCAATGAGAAGAAAAAAGAGTGAAAGAAGAGATGGGTTGATAGGAATGTCTGAGGAAGAATGAGAGAGGAGAGAGAAAAAAAAAGGAATAAAGTGTTGAGAGAGGAGAGAGAAAGATGAATAAAAAAATAATAAACACATATGGCATTCTCATCCATACCGTGCCAAAGATGAGAGCGTACTGTAGTATGTCTCAAAATTTTAGCACATTTAACACACCTCATGATGCTTTGTTTTTGGTGTTTGGTGTGCCAAATGCCAAATATTTGGCAATTGGCACACTTGATCAGAATGCTCTTAATATAATAAATATACTAGTCTGAATCTGTCTAGTGTAATAGGTTGATTGCTAGTTTTAGGTTTCATTACAGTAGTATTGTTTAATGATATATATTCCATGTTTGATTGTGGTTCATTTTGATTTTATCTTTTGAAGTGCCATAATTATTTAGAAATTATATGATTTTTGTGATTGACGTGTTCATTATTTCACTAAAAAATATCTATCTATTTTAAATTATTGAGTTAATTTAACAATATTTTTTTTAGTATCATAAGTTAACTCAACAATTTTAAAAAAGTGGTAGCCTTTTAGTAGAATAGTGAATAAGTGATATGATCCACCATAAAAATGGTATAATTTTCGTATTTATCCTGGTGAATGTTATACTAATGCAAACACGTGTATGTTATGCTTACTTACTAACTATAGTTTTAATAGTTAATAATTATTTTTAAATAGACAAACATAATATTATATTTGTGCACATGGCAAGAATTGTGCAGAAAAACAAACCATCTAAAGAAAATAAAATAGATACCAACTTACCTACTACGGATTACTTTAGAATAAGTAAAAATGTATTAGAACTAGTGTTTATGTAATAAATATATGGGATATGCAGGACTGGATGCTGTTGAAAGTTGAAAGTTGGAACAGCAAAATCAAAATCATGTCTTGTTTTTCTACTTATTTGATAAATTATACGGTTCTCATAGTAGATCAAATTATTGTCTTGTTTTCCTACTTATTCGATAAATTATACAGTTCTCATAGTATATCAAACTATTTGTTCATCATTCTTGTAAGGTTGAATTTATTCAACCATCTAATTGGCTTTATTCCGTGCCAAATTTGCTTGTAATTCAGCATTTAGTAACCCTGTATTTAGGTGGGTTTGATGTAAGAGTAGTGAGTGAGATAGAGTGAAGATTGCTCAAGAGTGTGCAAGAAAACATAGACTCGTGGCTGGGACTCGCGGCTGCAAGCCGCCAGAAGCAGCACACGTGCCAAGCATGCTGGAAAATGAACAGTCATGCTAGCTGGAGCACTACAGGACAAAACAGGACAACTGGCCATACGGTTATCTCGCGACTGGATCTCGCGACTTAGTCAAGCCGCGAGGTCAAGCCGCGAGCCACCCCTGTTTTTGTAAAACCTGACGTTTCACATTCCTCTCCCACTCCAGTATAAATACCCCTTTTACCCACGATTGAAAGAGAGATTCCAGAGAGAATTTTGAGAGAGAAACCCTAAAGAAAAACAAGATTGATTCACACACAATCTATACCTTAGAGACTTTTCAAATTCCTCAACTCTCTTCCTCTCCATTGTCAAATCCTTGAGAGGCATTATACCAAACCTGGTTCTCACCATCATCATCATTGTGAGACTGCTGTTTGGATTTCTGGGAAGCAATTAGGAAGGAACCAATCTTCATTGGTTGATGCTACGGTCTAGTAGCGGAATCCGGGAAGCTAGAAAAGAAAAAGGTTCGGCGCAACCTCGTTGGAGCAAGAAGCTTGGAGGGCTTAGGTGCACTGGGTAGATTAGGCTTGGAGGGTCTATTGCTGTCCTTGTATCCCAACTGTATTTTCTAGTGGATTGTTTACCGCTTGGAGGGCGGCGGAGAGGTTTTACGCCGAGGGCTTTGGTTTCCTCTTCGATAACACATCGCGTGTTGTCTTTATGTTTGCATCTTCCTTCCTCTCTATCTTTGCCTTTTTATTATCTGCTGTGGTTTTATTTTGTTATGGCTTAGATAGTATTTAACCAATTTCGTATTATAGCATATGTTAAGTTTCCACACACTAGTTGTTTGACATATTGCTTGAATTGGTTAAGTTGTAATTTGGGGGTCTAAACGTTCAAAAGTGTTTTGTACACGTTTTTGAACTTTCATTTGGTATCAGAGCAGGTACACTTATTGTGGTTTTATTACCTAAGTGTGATCCTAGACCCCTGTGTTGTGGTTGATTGTTTTGGAATATACCATGCTGAATTGTAGCTTAAGTGTTTGTGAAAATGACTCTATGCATATGTCTGAAAGGTGTCTTACTAATGATCTTGTTGAGTTGTTAAAAACTAAGAAACATGCTAGAGTATTTGTTCACATGCTGGAATATCTTGAAAATCAGAATCATGTCTTACACAGTAGCATATCTGAATCTAAATCATTGATTAAGAAATATAAAAGAAAGAATAGAATGTTATGTGAGATGATTGAGAATCTGAAAATGAAAAACCAAACTGAAAGAAGCATGAAAACTGATGATGAGTTTGTGTTTGAAGGTCAAGAATGTCTGTCACATGTGAACCTATTTGTGCATACCTCATTGAAGGTGTTTAATGCGTGTTTGTGGTATCTTGACAGTGGGTGTTCTCGCCATATGACAGGGGATAAGTCTCTGTTTAAGACACTCAAAGAAAAGGTCGGTGACTATGTGACCTTTGGTGATGGAAGTCATGCTCAAGTCCTAGGCAAAGGAATCATTGAGATACCTGGTTTGCCGCTGTTGAAAGATGTGCTGTACATAAAAGGGCTAAAGGCGAATTTGCTGAGCATCACTCAAATTTGTGATGATGATTTTCTGGTACAATTCTCTAAGAAGGGATGCTTGATCATCAATGAAGAGGGGATTCAGGTTTTGGAAGGAAATCAGACTACGGATAACTGTTATGGAATAGTTCCCACGACACCCATATCGTGTAGAAGTGCTCGTGTGGATACGTTGGAGCTGTGGCATCACAGATTTGGGCATGCCAACTTCAAACAAGTAGCAAAAGTTTCCAAACTTGAAGCAGTCGAGGGACTTCCTAAGTTTGGAAAAGTGAAGAAGACCGTTTGTGGTGCGTGTCAAATGGGGAAGCAAACTAAGGCAAGTCATCACAAGGTGAATGTGATAGCCACCTCTCGGTGCTTGGAGTTACGTCATGTTGATCTAATGGGGCCTACCAGAACTGAAAGCCTAGGGGGGAAGAGATACATTATGGTTATTGTGGACGACTACTTAAGATACACTTGGGTTGAATTCCTTAGAGAAAAATCAGAAGCTTGTGAGAGGTTAGAGATTCTGTGCAAGAAACTACAAAACGAAAAAGGGATTTTGATAGCCAAAGTTAGAAGTGATCATGGGAGGGAATTTGAGAATGCAAGATTCGAGTCCTTCTGTGAGAAGAATGGAATTAAAAGAGAATTTTCAGCTCCCAAAACTCCACAACAAAATGGAGTGGTAGAGAGAAAAAATCGTGTGATTCAGGAGATGGCAAGAGTCATGTTGTTTAACAAGCAAATACCTCAAAAATTTTGGGGAGAAGCTGTCAACACCTCGTGTCACATTGGCAATAGGATTTTCTTTCGAGTTGGTACAAAGAAGACTGCCTATGAGATATGGAATGGGAAGAAGCCAAAAGTGAAGTATTTCCGGGTGTTTGGAAGTAAATGCTATATCCTAAATGATCGAGAGAATCTTGAGAAGTTTGATGCGAGAGGTGATGAAGGAGAAGGTGTCCCAATGGAGACTGAAGCAGAGGCAGCAGGGCATGCATCAACCTCAACACCCAGGAGGAGTGGCGAAAGACCCAGAGCTTCAACTTCTTCAGATACACCTCCAGATGCTTTCCAAATCATTCTGGAAAGACTTGATGGGATCAGAGAAGTCCAGACTGAGCACTCTGAGAGGATGAGAGCCATGCAGGACTAGATTGATGTCTTGTCTGCAAAACTTGACAGCTTCACCACTCAGCCTGAACAGTGACCCTTTGGCCATTCCTGTCAAAAAGGGGGAGAAGTTTCTTTCTGTTGACAATGTCATTGATGATTGAGAAGCAGAAAAGCAGCTCTTAAGGGGGAGTAATGAGTTGAGGGGGAGTTGTCAAAATCAGAGACTTTGTTTATATATGTTTATGTTTGTTGGGTACTATTTAATGTTTTTATGGGTTTGATACACTGTGTTTTGGTGTATAGCTGTTTCTAACTCTTTACTTATACTCTTGGTTTAAACTTTAATATATTTTGATGATGTTATTCAGGATGTTTGTGTGTTTGTACCCATGTGCTTTTGTAAGCTTCTAGGGTTAATGGTTTATGCATAGTTTGTAGGCTATATGGTTTGTACCTTGCTTAGTGTAGCCTTTATGCTATGTTGAAATCAGTACTTTAATCTAAATGTTCTGCATTTTGGTTTATGTACTGTCACTCTTGTGCCCTTGTAGGATTGTTCCTAGATGCATATACCTTGTGTGTTATGCATTGGTTGAGTGTGAGCATACAAGTGTCTTGCCTTGTGCTTGTTAACTTGTATGTCCTTGTGTTCATTCCAAGTGTGAATGAGCACTGTGATCACTACCTTGTGGTGTTCACTTGGTTGACCAAGCTATGGTTTGTTCCTTAACTCCATCTTTGCTTGATCACATATTGCCTGTTTCATATGCATTCTATGCTTTTCTGCTTACAATGATCATGGTGTATTGTTGTGTTTCAGGAGTATTATGTTCATATGATTCAAGTGCTTCACAGCTTCTAGAGTTAGGTGTGAGTGAGTTTTGTTCAACTGTTCCCAACTCACATGTTAAGTCTAGAGTCTGTTTTAGGGTTTTGTCACGGAATAGCCAAATGGGGAGATTGTAAGGTTGAATTTATCCAACCATATAATTGGCTTTATTCCGTGCCAAATTTGCTTGTAATTCAGCATTTAGTAACCCTGTATTTAGGTGGGTTTGATGTAAGGGTAGTGAGTGAGATAGAGTGAAGATTGCTCAAGAGTGTGCAAGAAAACAGAGACTTGCGGCTGGGACTCGCGAGTGACTCGCGGCTGCAAGCCGCCAGAAGCAGCACACGTGCCAAGCATGCTGGAAGATGAGCAGTCATGCTAGCTGGAGCACTACAGGACAAAACAGGACAACTGGCCATACGGTTATCTCGCGACTGGATCTCGCGACTTAGTCAAGCCGCGAGGTCAAGCCGCGAGCCACCCCTGTTTTTGTAAAACCTGACGTTTCACATTCCTCTCCTACTTCAGTATAAATACCCATTTTACCCACGATTGAAAGAGAGCTTCCAGAGAGAATTTTGAGAGAGAAACCCTAAAGAAAAACAAGATTGATTCACACACAATCTATACCTTAGAGACTCTTCAAATTCCTCAACTCTCTTCCTCTCCATTGTCAAATCCTTGAGAGGCATTATACCAAACCTGGTTCTCACCATCATCATCATTGTGAGACTGCTGTTTGGATTTCTAGGAAGCAGTTAGGAAGGAACCAATCTTCATTGGTTGATGCTACAGTCTAGTAGCGGAATCCGGGAAGCTAGAAAAGAAAAAGGTTCGGCGCAACCTCGTTGGAGAAAGAAGCTTGGAGGGCTTAGGTGCACTGGGTAGATTAGGCTTGGAGGGTCTATTGCTGTCCTTGTATCCCAACTGTATTTTCTAGTGGATTGTTTACCGCTTGGAGGGCGGCGGAGAGGTTTTACGTCGAGGGTTTCGGTTTCCTCTTCGATAACACATCGCGTGTTGTCTTTGTGTTTGCATCTTCCTTCCTCTCTATCTTTGCCTTTTTATTATCTGCTGTGGTTTTATTTTGTTATGGCTTAGATAGTATTTAACCAATTTCATATTATAGCATATGTTAAGTTTCCGCACACTAGTTGTTTGACATATTGCTTGAATTGATTAAGTTGTAATTTGGGGATCTAAACGTTCAAAAGTGTTTTGTACACGTTTTTGAACTTTCAATTCTACTAAAATGCTTTCACCTATTTTAAATTGTTGAATCAGCTTATGATTAAAAAAAATGGTTTATTAAACTGGCTCAGCAATTTTAAAAATGTGAAAGTCTTTTAGTAAAATGATGGACAATTGACATGGATCAACAACAACAAAATTATATCCATTGAGTCAATTAACACCCATAAAAAAAGATAAAATTATAAAAAAATAAAAAAATGAAACATAGAAATGATTTTCAAAGAGAGACGTGAATGGTGAAGAAAGGGATAGAAAGCAACATGGTGGGAAAGAAAAAGAAAGAAACTGGACAGATTTCAATTAACACCCATAAAAAAAAGATTAAAAAAAAAAAAAATGAGACGTGGTTCAACATGAAGACCATATATTTTCTCCTACTTATCGCCTTCCCATTTGTTCAACAACACAAAATTATATCCATTGAGTCAATAACACCCATAAAAAAGATAAAATTAAAAAAAAAAAAGAAAAAAAAAAAAAGAAAACATAGAAGTGATTTTCAAAGAGAGTCGTGAATGGTGAAGAAAGGGATCGAAAGCAACATGGTAGGAAAGAAAAAGAAAGAAACTGGACAGATTTCAATCAACACCCATAAAAAAGATAAAATTTAAAAAAAAAAAAATGAAACGTAGAAATGATTTTCAAAGAGAGATGTGAATGGTAAAGAAAGGGATCGAAAGCAACATAGTAGGAAAGAAAAAGAAAGAAACTGGACAGATTGATATATATATATATATATATATATATATATATTATGTCCAACGAAAAGTGTGCATGATTTGATTGTATAGCACAAAGAGATCCAGTTTTCACGTATTTCATATTGAAAGACGGCCAAAATAAGTTTTTAGTAGTTACCCCTTATTTGAAAACTATGTACCAGCATGTCATTCTTTTGAAAGAATTTAGCAAAATGTTACTCTTTCAGAACTCAATTTCCTTATAATCAAGTTCTATGTGATTTCTGCTACGCTGGATGTAGATGACGTGGCATTCTTGAATAAAAAAAGCCACGTAGAACTCAATTTTACTTAAATCAAATTCTATACAAACTTTTCTAAATACAAAATTTAAGAAACACCGTATACGCACACAAATAAAAAAGATAAAAAGAAAGAAAGACACTTTTTAAGAAGTGTCTAGAGCAACTGGATCCTCATATGTTGTTTTGTAAGATAAAAGCTGAAAGGGCAGTTGCATTAATTAAAGGGAAAAATGGGTATTTGTTCCTAATTTATAAATTATACAGTAAAATGACCATGTTTTGAAACTGTTTAGCAAAATGCTTTTGTTTTTGAAACTCGATTTTAGGCCAAAGTGGGCATTTGCCCCTTTCACCCAAAATATGTAACAAAATGCCACTGTTCTAAAACTATTTAGCAAAATGCACTTGTTTTGAAACTCGATTTTTAGAAAATCTAGTTTCAATGTAAAATTCGATTATGAAAATCGAGTTATTTGGAAAAATTCACATGGAAAATTGAGTTTGATTGCCTATAACTCAATTTTTTAAAAATCGAGTTTCAAAACAAGGGAGGGGCAAAAACCCATTTTTGCCCTCAATTTTAACAAAATCAAATTATGTGTAAAACTTGATATATATCGAGTTTTACACATAACTCGATTTTGAAAATATATTTTCAAAATTGAGTTCTACGTATAATTTTAAGTGAAACTTGACATTTGCAATGTCGAGTTCCACTTAAATTTTCAAAAAAAAAAAAAAATTAAGTGACAAAATATACATAGAACTCGACATTGCTAATGTCGAGTTCCGCCTATAACTCAGTTTTGTTAAAATCGAGTTTTAAAAATAGGGACATTTTGCTAAATAGTTTTAAAATAGAGGCATTTTGCTGCATAGTTTGTTAATTAAGGGAAATGCCTATTTTCCTCCATTAATTCATCTATATAATGTTTTAGTACCGAGAGCGGTAGTGTAGTTTTCAGCCCCAAAAAAAGAGAGAGCAGTAGTGTAGCTGAAAGTTGTGCTATGCAGCATTAAAGAAGGAAATAAGTGGTCCAGAGCAATGGTTAGTGGTGGCTCTAGGAATTTTTTTTAGAGTGGTGTCACTAAAAAATTTAAATTATACAAAATCTAATAAAAAAATAACTTGAATATTTGCTACAACTGTGAGTTGAGTCACTAAGGAGAGCAAAATTGTTGTGACAGCAAAGTCAAAAAGAGTACAACTACCATTACCATCAAGGAGATCTAAAAACCACAATATTTTTCTCGGTACCAATTTTTAAGGAAAAATGAAATTAGAGATTATTTGTATTGAATTGATTGAACGAGTTACAAATTTCAATGGCTAATGATTTTTGTTTTTTTTTTTTTTTTTTTTCTGTTTATAATAACTTTTTTATTGAACAATTTGTTCACTTGATGTTGTTTGGTTTATGTTTGTCATTATTTGGGCTAATATTTATTATTGTTATTTAAGATTTTTTTAATTATAAAAGAGATTAAAGATTATGTTTGAAGGGCATAATTAATTTTGGAGTAATGTTACGTTCATAGCAATTTTACAATAAATCTTATGTAAAATGCTATTAGTGGTGGGTAAAAAAATAATATTAGTATTGAACTCAAATTAGAATCAGTAACAACATACCATAATGAATTTGTTGTGAAATTATTGTGAAAATGTTGTGAATTTCACATTACTCTTATTTTTTTAACCTAAAATTTTGTAATTTTCAAGTTAAAGTATTCAACATTTTTATTAGGCAGTCATGATAGGTTAATTTAGCATAAAATATTTTTTTGGGCAAGTGTGTGTCTATATATATTTGTAAGGTTGAATTTTATCAACCATCTTGTTGACTTTATTCCGTGCCAAATTTGCTTGTATTTTAGCAATTAGTAACCCTGTATTTAGGTGGGAATCATGTGAGGGTAGTGAGTGAGAGAGTGTGAAGAAATGCTCAAGATTATGCAAGGATGCAGAGACTTGCGACTGGAACTAGTACTCGCGGGTGACTCGCGACTGGCAAACCGTCAAAGCTGGCACACGTGTGAAGCATGCAGGGGAGCTGAAGAGTCATGCCAGCTGTTGCACTACAGGACAAAAGTCCCAGGCTGGCCAGGCCGTTAGCTCGTGGCTTGAACTCGTGACTCAGCCCAATCGCGAGGCCAAGTCACCAGACCACCCTGTTTGGGAAAAACTGATTTTTCGCATTCCTTCTCACCCTACTATATATAGATCCTTATACCCACAAAATGTAGAGTTCTTCCAGAGAGAATTTTGAGAGAGAAACCCTAGAAAAAAACAAGATTGATTCATCCCCAATCTTCACATAGAGACTCTTCAAATTCCTCTACTCTCTTCCTCTCCATTGTCAAATCCTTGAGAGGTACATTACCAAAACCTTTTCTCACCATACCCATATCTATGAGAAGGCCATTTGGTGTTTGGAAAGCAGTTAAGAATGGACCAATTTCATATTAGTTGATGCTATGGTCAAGTAGCGGAATCCGGTAAGCTAAAGAAGAAATAGGTTCGGCGTAACCTCGTTGGAGTAGGAGCTTGGAGGGCTTAGGTACATTGGGTAGATTAGCATTGGAGGGTCTTCTATTGTTCATGTATCCCAACTACATTATTTAATGGATTGTTTACCGCTTGGAGGGTGGTGGAGAGGTTTTATACCGAGGGCTTCGGTTTACTCTTCAATAACACATCGTGTGTTGTCCTTGTATTTGCATCTCTCTTCCCTTAATCTTTTCCATTTAATTTCTACTGTGGATGTGATTTTATTTGGTTTAGATTATTTATCAATTCTGTTTTAAGCTTATGTTCATATTCCGTACATTAATTGTTTGACATTAAGCTTGAATTGATAATTTGTAAATTGGAGGTCTAAACGTTCATAGTGTTTTATACACGAATTGAACTTTCGATTGGTATCAGAGCGGGTACACTTGTTGTGGTTTAATTACCTAAGTGTGATCCTTGACCCCTTGTGTTTATTTGCCATGGATAGTGTCTTGTATGCCTCTTTGTATGATTTGGTTGGTGATGAATGCAACATGCCATGTGTTTGTGAAAATGCCTTTATGAGTGATAATTCTCATAATTGTGATGCTATGTTTCATGAATCTTTGGATATTGTTGATATTCCTAACATCAACTGAAGAAAAAGGCTAAGAAGTCTAATAAGGATTTGAGCAAGTTATTTTGTGAAAATGATGATTTGATTGCTAAGCTCAATGAAACAAACAAATTGGTTGAAAAATATAAGAAACTTGCTGAAAATTCTCTTGAAAAGATGAAAGAGTTTGAATGTTTGAATATGGACTTGGATGCTAAACTTGTTTTGTCTAACAAACTTGTTGATGAACTAAAATGTGAAAATGAATCTCTTAAGATGCATGCCAAGTGTTTGATTGCTTAACCTATTGCTAAAAAAGATGATAATATATGTTGCAATCATGTTGTGGTACCCGATTTCGTGCCTATTGTGGGGTCTACCTCAAAGGACAAATCCATGTACATTCCTCCACATAAAAGAAATCAAAAGGTGGAGAGAAAGGCTGTTAAGTCAAAGCCTCCATTTAGGTCTTAACCTAAGGTTTTGGATGGATCTAAGTTTGTTCTAACTTACCACCATTGTGGTGTGATTAGTCATATAAGACCTCAATGTCATAAGTTGAAGAGGGAACAAAACTATATTGATAGATTCCTTCCCAGAAAGTCTAGTGGACCTAAACACATTGTTCGTCACTATTGTGGTGCCTTTGGTCATCTAAGACCTCAATGCTCTAAGTTTCATGCTCTTAAAAGAATTAAAAGAAAAGAGAAATGTAAGGTTGAATTTTATCAACCATCTTATTGGCTTTATTCCGTGCCAAATTTGCATGTATTTTCGCAATTAGTAACCTTGAATTTAGGTGGGAATCATGTAAAGGTAGTAAGTGAGAAAGTGTGAAGAAATGCTCAACATTGTGCAAGGATGCAGAGACTCACGGTTGGACTCGCGGGTGACTCGCAACTGGCAAGCCGCCAAAGTTGGCACACGTATGGAGCATGTAGGGGAGCTGAAGAGTCATGCCAGTTGTTGTATTACAGGACAAAAGTCCCAGGCTGGCCAGGCCGTTAGCTCGCGGCTTGAACTCGTGACTCAGCCCTGTCGCGAGGTCAAGTCGCCAGACCACCCTGTTTGGGAAAAACTAACTTTTCACATTCCTTCTCACCCTACTATATATATACTCTTATACCCACGATATTAAGAGAGTTTCCAAAGAGAATTTTGAGAGAGAAACCCTAGAGAAAAACAAGATTGATTCATCCACAATCTTCACATAGAGACTCTTTAAATTCCTCTACTCTCTTCCTCTCCATTATCAAATCCTTGAGAGGTACATTACCAAAACCTTTTCTCACCATACCCATATCTGTGAGAAGGCTATTTGGTGTTTAGGAAGCAGTTAAGAAGGGACCAATTTCATATTGGTTGATGTTATGGTCAAGTAGCGGAATCCAGTAAGCTAAAAAAGAAATAGGTTCGGCGTAACCTCGTTGAAGTAGGAGCTTGGAGGGCTTAGGTACATTGGGTAGATTAGGCTTGGAGGGTTTTCTGCTATTCATATATCCCAACTACATTTTTTAGTAGATTGTTTACCGCTTGGAGGGCAGCGGAGAGGTTTTATGCCGAGGGCTTCGGTTTCCTCTTCGATAACACATCGAGTGTTGTTCTTGTATTTGCATCTCTATTTCCTTAATCTTTTCCATTTAATTTATGCTATGAATGTAATTTTATTTGGTTTAGATTGTTTATCAATTCTGTGTTAAGTTTATGTTCATATTCCGCACATTAATTGTTTGACATTAAGCTTGAATTAATAATTTGTAAATTGGGGATCTAAATGTTCATAGTGTTTTATACACTAACTGAACTTTCAAGAAACTTGAACTTTTTGGAAGTTATGCTAAAAAGAGTAAACCGGTTTTGAGTGAAAATAGCATGTTATTAAAGAAAATGTTTAATACTTTTAACTCCTTGACTATGTGCATTTCCGGTTCTCGTTCTTCTAACTTTCGTCTCACTTCTCTTTAGACACTCATTCCAAAAAATCGTTCCGTTTGGATGAGAAAGGATTCCTATGGTTGAGCTTTTACTCTTTTAGTCCTTGATCTATTTCTTTCGATCTTTGTAGGACCCTTCATGCATTAAATGTCATATTTTCATGCATTTTGTGCATCTTGCATTTCTTTTTGTGCATTGTTTCTGTTTTGATCTTACTTTTATGTTTTAGTTTTGTGTGAGTAAAAATTCCAAAACCACATAAAAAGTGAAAATTTCAAAAAGTTTGATCGTATATATTTGAGCACATATCACATGTGAGTTTTGCCTTGTACCTTCGTACAAATGGGTTTATGTATTTACGAGCTTAGCTTGTTCTTTATGCACTTATTTCTTTATGGGAGAAATCTTGAAATCTATGTGTGATTGTTGTAAATCGATCTTCAAGCTTGTCATGAATAATTGGTCAAAAGTCTTGATGGTTTTGATACTTGCATAGATTTGTGCCTATATATCTTCCCACACTTTTTATTGTTTTTGCTTAAAGAGTTCAACAAATGTAAATCAGGCATTAAGCTCAAAATGAGATGTATTGATTCAAAATAATCAAATGTTATGAATTGTAAAGAAACCAAATGAAAAGTTTCAAAGATATGTAATCATTTTCTTGTGGGAGGTCATATATGTTCATTTCTATAATTGAGATAAACCACTTGACTTAGTACTAGTTGTATATGACTTGATTGAATTGATCATTGAAGTTTCACTCTAAACTACGGACTATTCCACATTTGATACACACACACAACACACATGCCTAATGTTTAATGAATGTCTTATTCATTTGTTCGATTGTACTTGTTTAAATGTGATGTGTGTATGCTCAACTATATATGGATCAATCCAAAAATATTTTTGAACATTTTATAT
Source organism: Quercus lobata (assembly GCF_001633185.2). NCBI lineage: Eukaryota > Viridiplantae > Streptophyta > Magnoliopsida > Fagales > Fagaceae > Quercus > Quercus lobata. The sequence continues at coordinate 21,929,880 of NC_044912.1, read as the reverse complement.
GTTTTTGGAAGTGATTTTTATCACTCTTTGTGTTCATGTTTAGTGCTTACTTTGTTTTTCATTGTTTAAACATGTTCTGTGTTGAAAAACAGGTGTCAAAGTTTTTCGCGACTCAACTGGTGACTTGCTTGTCGTAAAACCCCAGTCATGAGTTCATCTAGAAGCTTTGGCGACTCACTTGCGACTCGCAAAAATTTTCATGATTGAACCTGGTGACTTGCCAGTCGCGAAACGCCCAAAATCAGCTTTTTAAAGAGTTTTTTCGTGGGAAACCTGTTTTAAACCTCTCCCATCCTCTTTTAAACCCCACTTTCAATATTTTTACATCAAAACCCAATCAATTTGAATGGTTTTTCATTCTATTAACATCTCTAAGGTAATTATAAACTCTCTTCATTAATTTTGATCCTTAGATTATGTTTTGGAGAGTTTTGTGCTCTTAGTTGGAATTTTCATCATAGGGGTTGGGAAAACTTAATTTTTGTCAAATATTTTCATGGGATTGGTTTCTTTTGTTGATTTACATTGGATGTTGGCCCCTTGTGGCAGAAAAAACATGTATTAACGGTGGATTTCATGATGTTCATGCATTGTTTCACATTATTGTTCATAGTGTGCATGCTAGGTGTTTGATAAAATGCCTCTTAGGCATTTTCTCGCTTGTTTGGACTTCGATGAGTACCAAATTTGGGGTTTCTCATGTTTCCTCATTAGGAACATGTTTGGTTCATTGGTTGTGTATTTAACACACCTAATTGTCCCACATGTGCATTTTCCATGCATTGGTCATACATTGCACATAGTCACCTCTTGCACACACCTTTGCTACCCTTCTCATGCATTGGTCTATACCTTGCTTCTTTATCATAGCATGTCATGTTTACCTTATGTTTTGTAGCATTTTACTTTGTCTTAGGTTTGAGCTTCATTTTCTCATTCATCTTGTATCCCTCATGCATCATTATCATTGTTCATACCTTCGTCTTTTACCCTTTGTCTATTCCTAACAAAAAAGGGGAGAGTATACTCTAGAGAGTATACCGGAGTGTTTTGTCATTTCTATATGACTTTTGTGCACATCCTTATAGGGAGAAATTCTATTTCTCATGTACATTTGTAGGGGGAGAGATATTCCGTAGGGGAGATACATATACCAAGGGGGAGAAGACATTGTGTTAATTAGAAAACTTTGTTTTGTTTGCTTTCTTGTTGGCTTTATGGTGCTTTGAGTTATGCTTTGTTGTTCTCATTGCATCATATTTGTATTTTAGACATGCATATATCCCTATGCTATTGTGCTTCATTGAATGCATGTTCGGATGATCATTTGCTTTGCTATGTGATCATTGTAGTCATTTCTTTATGACTGTTTTGGTGTATGATCAAGTTACTCACATGTTTCACATCATGTTTACTTGATCGCAATTTACTTGTTACATTATACTTGTCCTTTTATTACTTACTTTACCTTGAAGGTCTAATGTATTTTGTGCAAGTGTTTCAGGTTACAAGTATATATGTTCCAAGTGCATCACAGCTTCTTATCATTTTGAAGGGGATAAAATTTAAGCACTTTTAGTTTATATTGTTTAAGTTTATATTCAGTATTTTGTGATTTGTGACCATGTTGCTTTTGTAAGTTTTTAGGGTTTGTTTCCATGTATTTTGTAGGCATTTATGGTTTGTACCATGCTTATGCAGCCTTTATGTTTAGTTGCCTATTACTTCTACCTAAATGTTATGCATTTTCTTTAAGTACTCTCACTCTTGTGCCCTTGTAGGATTTTGTTCCTAGATGCATATACTTTATGTATTGTGCATTGGTTGAGTGTTGGGCATGTAAGTGATTTGCATTGAGCTTATTGGCTTATATGTCCGGATGTTCATTCCAAGTGTGAAAGAGTATTGTAGTCACTATTTTATAGTGATTGTCTGTTTGGTCAAGTCATGGTTTATTTCTCATTCCATTTTGCTTGATCACATTGTGCTTGCCTCATATGCAATTACAAGTTTTTCTACATACAATGATCATACTGTGTTGTTATGTTTCAGGAGATTCTTGTTCATATGATTCAAGAGCTTATTAGATTCTAGAGTTAGGTGTGAGTGAGTTTTGTTCAACTGTTCCTAACTCACATATTAAGTCTAGAGTTTGTTTTAGGGTTTTGTCATAGAATAGCCAAAGGGGGAGATTGTAAGGTTGAATTTTATCAACCATCTTATTGGCTTTATTCTGTGCCAAATTTTCTTGTATTTTAGCAATTAGTAACCCTGTATTTAGGTGGGAATCATGTAAGGGTAGTGACTGAGAAAGTGTGAAGAAATGCTCAAGATTGTGCAAGGTTGTAAAGACTCACGGTTGGAACTCGTAGGTGACTCACGACTGGCAAGCCGCCAAAACTGGCACACGTGTGAAGTGTGTAGGGGAGCTGAAGAATCATGCCAACTGTTGCACTATAAGACAAAAGTCCTAGGCTGGCCAGGCCGTTAGCTTGCAGCTTGAACTCGCGACTCAGCCCAGTCGCGAGATCAAGTCGCGAGACCACCCTGTTTGGGAAAAATTGACTTTTCGCATTCCTTCTCACCCTACTATATATAGACCCTTATACCCATGAAATGTAGAGTGCTTCTAGAGAGAATTTTGAGAGAGAGAAACCCTAGAGAAAAACAAGATTGATTCATCCCCAGTCTTCACATAGAGACTCTTCAAATTTCTCTACTCTCTTCCTCTCCATTGTCAAATCCTTGAGAGGTAAATTATCAAAACCTTTTCTCACAATACCCATATCTGTGAGAAGGCCATTTGGTGTTTGGGAAGTAGTTAAGAAGGGATCAATTTCATATTGGTTGATGCTATGATCAAGTAGCAGAATTCAGTAAGCTAAAGAAGAAATAGGTTCAGCGTAACCTCGTTGGAGTAGGAGCTTGGAGGGCTTAGGTACATTAGGTAGATTAGGCTTGGAGGGTTTTCTACTGTTCATGTATCACAACTACATTTTTTAGTGGATTGTTTACCGCTTGGAGGTCAACGGAGAGGTTTTACGCCGAGGGCTTCGGTTTCCTCTTGGATAACACATCGTGTGTTGTCCTTGTGTTTACATCTCTCTTCCCTTAATCTTTTCCATTTAATTTCTGCTGTGAATGTGATTTTATTTAGTTTAGATTGTTTATCAATTCTGTTTTAAGCTTATGTTCATATTCCGCAGATTAATTGTTTGACATTAAGCTTGAATTGGTAATTTGTAAATTGGGGGTCTAAACATTCAGTGTTTTATACACGAATTGAACTTTCAATTTATTTATTTGGTTGCAAATGAGGACTGTGACCACCCTGTGGAGCCACTTGTGGCAATGGTCTAAATGTCATTTAGTACTGAGAGTAGTGGTCTCAGTACCTGATTTTTATTTTTATTATTTTTTTAATCGAGATTGATTAAAATAATTAGTTGTATTTGATTGACTAGCTCTATCCTCTCAAGTCTCAACTACTACGTAAGAATATAAGAATATAGTTTGCTTTCAAATTTCAAGTGCCAATATTTCTCAGAAAATTTGATAAAAAAAGAAACCTTCGTCTTCAATAGTTTGAAACAAAATCAAATATTTGAATAAAAATGTAGAAACAAAGTATTTTAAATATTTACATATGATGACATCTATTAAAAAAAGGGTTCATGTAATCGTGAAAGTCAAAGTCATGATCCATTGTCACGATCAAATCCATTTTCTTCAACAATAGAAATTGTTGTTGGATACACGTTCAAATCCTTAGACATGTAAACAAAAATGGAGGCTGCTTAGGCACATTAAGATAAGAGTTCTGAATCAGTTTGCAACTTGTAAACAAAAACCATGGCAATGTCTTTCTTGAAAGTACTTTCCCTTGTTTCAATAGTAGTGATGGCACAGCTAAACTTCTTAATTGAGACTCCTCTAATTGGACTTCACTTGCCAGTACATATGGATATGTTGCACCAGGTAATATATTTAATTTTTTAATCAATGTAGAACATAGAGAGCATATGAGCACAATGGCATGATATTCTGTTTGTTTGTAGAGCTAGCTTATACAATAAAGATAACTGAGAAATGCAACGTTTTTAGCTTTGGCGTTTTGGCTATTGAAGTAATCAAAGGAAGGCATTCAGGTGAAATCATCTCCAATCTATCTACCTCATTTGTGGAGGAGAGTTTATTGTTGAAAGATTTGTTAGACATACGTCTTTCACCTCCCACTCTTGAGGTTGAGAATCAATTGATACTCGTCATAAAGCTAGCAATTGCATGCTTGTGTGCTAATCCAGATTCTAGACCAACTATGCACATGGTTTCTCAGGTGTTGTCAACCCCAAGTGCAACAACTTCCTAGACCCATCCACAGTTTCTGCAAGACAAGCAATGGTATAATCGAATGGAATGTATATTCTTTCAAATTTATGCTTGCTGAAAGAAACTGCAGGTTTAAGAAAATGTAATGCCATGAGAAATACTACAACCGTTAATTGCAAATATCTGTATATAACTGCTGGTAATACTAAAATTTCCGGGCACTGTGAGGTACTTATATTTTTGGTTGGGTAATTAATTTGGAATATGATATAGAGATTTCAAATGTAAAAATAGAGAGATTTAGTATCTATAATAATGATTTTTGGTTTTAGAGAATTAAATTCTAACTAATTTGTATAAGGCTTATAAACCAACCCCTAAAAAATTAAAGGTTTGCAGTTGTGCTTCGTATGCCGCCTGGTTTGAAAATTATATATTCGTATGTCATATCATTGTGCCTTTTAGACCAATATAAGTCTTATACCAAATGTTACAAACACATGAGTAAAACTTACTCTTGAAAACCAACTTGGAAGGGGTGGGTGCCTAAGAGTTTATAAACACATAATTTAACTTATAATTAATTCATGAGGGACACTAAAGTAGATTTTTTTTTTTTTTTTTTTTTTTTTTTTTTTTTTTTTTTTTGAGAAGGAAAAGTAGATCAGGTTGGTATAAATATGATGCACTAAATAAACAGGGTGTGTATGATAATATTGCTAAACATGTTTTATTCCATTTTTCATGTCGGCAACCTTTTTATTTACACGTTTATCTATCAAACTTTTTTTTTTTTTTAGAGATAATTATAACATGCTGCTAACCTTGCAGCTCGAACCCTTTTCCCCCTAGACCCCAAAGCACTTTGTACATGGGGATGTGACAATTCAGCTACAAAACCTTTGGCTATCTATCAAACTAAAAGAGATGGAATTGAAACATTCTGTCATGCACCTAATGTCTTCAACTAACAAACCTAATCTCTTTGATCTAAAAAACAAACCTAATCTCAGTAAGAGAAGGTTTTCGCGCATGCACCTAATGTCTTCTATTTTTTTTTTTTTTTAACCCGTTATTCCGACCTTTTTCTAACAAGTGCCTTAAAATTCAATCCACCTCGTGATTCAAATGGAATCCGACATTTTCATTCTACAATTTTAGTGGGTGCTGCATTCGCATCAATGGTCTCTCTTTTTTTCTTTTTTTCTTTTTTAATGGTTAATGCTTTATCTCGTGCACTTTTACCTAATATGTGCCTTAAAATTCAATCCATCTCGTGACCAACATTTTTATGAAAAATTAACTACTAAAGTTAGCTGGAATGAGATAGAAAATAAACTTAACTTATAATAAACTCATCAACAATCAAACCACCAATAGAGTTTGTAAGGTTGAATTTATTCAACCATCTTATTGGCTTTATTCCGTGCCAAATTTGCTTGTAATTCAGCATTTAGTAACCCTGTATTTAGGTGGGTTTGATGTAAGGGTAGTGAGTGAGATAGAGTGAAGTTTGCTCAAGAGTGTGCAAGAAAACAGAGTGTCGCGGGTGACTCGCGGCTTCAAGCCGCCAGAAGCAACCTCACGTGCCAAGCATGCTGGAAGGTGAACAGTCTGCTAGCTGGAGCACTACAGGACAAAACAGGACAACTGGCCATACGGTTATCTCGCGACTGGATCTCACGACTTAGTCAAGCCGCGAGGTCAAGCCGCGAGCCACCCCTGTTTTGTAGAATTCTGACGTTTCACATTCCTCTCCACTCCAGTATAAATACCCCTATTACCCACGATTGAAAGAGAGCTTCCAGAGAGAATTTTGAGAGAGAAACCCTAAAGAAAAACCAGATTGTTTCACCCACAATCTCTACCTTAGAATCTCTTCAAATTCCTCAACTCTCTTTCTCTCCATTGTCAAATCCTTGAGAGGCATTATACCAAACCAGGTTCTCACCATCATCATCATTGTGAGTCTGTTGTTTGGATTTCTGGGAAGCAGTTAGGAAGGAACCAATCTTCATTGGTTGATGCTACGGTCTAGTAGCGGAATCGGGAAAGCTAGAAAAGAAAAAGGTTCGGCGCAACCTCGTTGGAGCAAGAAGCTTGGAGGGCTTAGGTGCACTGGGTAGATTGGTCTATTGCTGTCCTTGTATCCCAACTATATTTTCTAGTGGATTGATTACCGCTTGGAGGGTGGCGGAGAGGTTTTTCGCCGAGGACTTCGGTTTCCTCTTCGATAACACATCGCGTGTTGTCTTTGTGTTTGCATCTTCCTTCCTCTATCTTTGCCTTTAAATTATCTGCTGTGGATTTTATTTTGTTATGGCTTAGATAGTATTTAATCAATTTCGTATGATAGCATATGTTAAGTTTCCGCACACTAGTTGTTTGACATATTGCTTGAATTGATTAAGTTGTTATTTGGGGGTCTAAACGTTCAAAGGTGTTTTTACACGTTTTTGAACTTTCAATTGGTATCAGAGCGGGTACACTTGTTGTGGTTTAAATACCTAAGTGTGATCCTTGACCCCTTGTGTTTATTTGCCATGGATTGTGCTTTGAAAGCTAAACCGGATTGGATGGAAAATGGTAAGTTGTTGAAGAAAGTGGTTAATGCTCTTACCTCTTTGTCTATGTGCATCTCCGGTTCTCATTCTTCCAACCCTCGTCTCACTTCTCTTGAGACACTCATTCCAAACAATCGTTCCGTTTGGATGAGGAAGGGTTCCTATGGTTGAGCCTTTGCTCTTTTGGTCCTTGATCTAATTCTTTCGATCTTTGTAGGACCCTTCATGCATTAAATGTCATAACTTCATGCATTTTGTGCATCTTGCATCTATTTATATGCATTGTTTTGTTTTTGATCTTACTTTTATATTTCAGTTTTGTGTGAGTAAAAAAAAAATCCAAAACCACATAAAAAGTAAAAAATTCAAAAAGTTTGATCGTATATGTTTGAGCACATATCACATGTGAGTTTGGCCTTGTACCTTTGTACAAATGGCTTTGTGCATTTACGAGCTTAGCTTGTTATTTTTGCACCTATATCTTTGTGGGAAAAATCTTGACATCTTTGTGTGATTGTTGTAAATCGATCTTCAAGCTTGTCATGAATGATTAGTCAATAGTCATGCTGGTTTTGATACATGCGTAGACTTGTGCTTATATCTCTTCCCACTCTTTTATTTTTATTGCTTAAAGAGCTCAATAAATGTTTATCTCAAAATGAAAAGAGATAATGAGCTGCAAAAGCCGTCGCACATACTAGTATTCGACTAGGAAAAAGGGAAAGCGACTTATATGAAAATGTATGATGCCCAAAAAGCCAAAGGCTTGTTCATCAAATTGAAATATCAAAAATTTCAGGCATCAATTTCAAAAATGAGATGTAGTGCTCAAAATGAGTTTTATTGATTCAAAATGATCAAATGATATGAATTGTATGAAGCCAAATGAAAAGCTTCAAGCTTATGTAATCATTTTTTTTTGTGTGGGAGATCATATATGTTCATTTCTATAATTGAGATAGACCACTTGACTTAGTACTAGTTGTGTATGACTTGATTGAATTGATCATTGAAGCTTCACTCTAGACTAAGGACTATTCCACATATGATACACACACATAACACACTTGCCTAATGTTCAATGAATGTCTTATTCATTTGTTAGATTGTACTTGTCTAAATGTGATGTGTGTGTGCTCAATCTTATATGGATTAATCCAAAAAGATTTTTGATCATTTTATATGTTTTTGGAAGTGATTTTTATCATTTTTTGTGTTTATGTTTAGTGCTTACTTTGTTTTTCAATGTTTAAACATGTTCTGTTTTGAAAAACAAGTATCAGAATTTTTGGCCACTCATTTTGGCTACTTGCGCGAGCTGCCAACAAGCTGCCAGTTTTGGCTACTCGGTTTGGCGGCTTGCAAGCCGCGAGTCTAAGCCGCGAGTTCAGACAGAGAGGTTTCGCGGCTCACTCGCGACTTGTCTCGCGACTCGCCAGTCGCGAGTCGCCCAGAATCAGCTTTTTAAAGAGCTTTTTCGTGGGAAACTTGTTTTAAACCTCTCCCATCCTCTCTAAAACCCCTCTTTCAATATTTTTACATCAAAACCCAACCAATTTGAATGGTTTTTCAATCCATTAACATCTCTAAGGTAATTATAAACTCTTTTCATTGATTTTGATCCTTAGATTATGTTTTGGAGAGTTTTGTGCTCTTGGTTGGGATTTTCATCATAGGGGTTGGGAAAACTTATTTTTTGTCAATTTTCTTCATGGGATTGGTTTCTTTTGTTGATATGCATTGGATATTGGCCCCTTGTGGCAGAAAGAACATGTATTAAGGGTGGATTTCATGATGTTCATGCATTGTTTCACATTTTTGTTCATAGTGTGCATTCTAGGTGTTTGATAAAATGCCTCTTAGACATTTTCTCGCTTGTTTGGACTCCGATGAGTACCAAACTTTGGGGTTTCTCATGTTTCCTCATTAGGAACATGTTTGGTTCATTAGTTGTGTATTTTACACACTTTGCCCCACATGTGCATTTTTCATACATTGGTCATGCATTGCACTTAGCCACCTCTTGCACACACTTTTGTTACCCTTGTCATGCATTGGTCTTTACCTTATTTCTTCATCCTAGCATGTCATGCTTACCTTATGCTTTGTAGCATGTTACTTTGTCTTAGGTTTGAGCTTCATTTTCTCATTCATCTTGCACCCCTCATGCATCATTAGCATTGTTTATACCTTCATCTCTTGCCCTCGTTTCTTCTTGACCCTTTGTCTATTCCTGACAAAAAGGGGGAGAGTATACTCTAGAGAATGTTTCGGAGTATTTTGTCATTTCTATATGACTCTTGTGCACATCCTTAGGGGGAGAAATTCTATTTCTCATGCACATTTGTAGGGGGAGAGATATTCCATAGGGGAGATGCATATACCAAGGGGGAGAAGACATTGTGTTAACTAGAAAACCTTGTTCTGTTTGTTTTCTTGTTGGCTTTATGGTGCTTTGTGTTATGCTTTGGTGTTCTCATTGCATCATGTTTGTGCTTTGGACATGCATATATCCCTATGTTATTATGCTTCATTGAATGCATGTTCAGATGATCATTTGCTTTGCTATGTGATCATTGTAGTCATTTCTATATGACTGTTTTGGTGTTTGATCAAGTTTCTCATATGTTTTACAACATGTTTACTTGATCGCTTTTTACTTGTTACATTATATTTGTCCTTGTATTACTTGCTTTACCTTGAGGGTCTAATGTGTTTTGTGCAAGTGTTTTAGGTTACAAGTATATATGTTCCAAGAGCATCACAACTTCTCATCATTTTGAAGGGGAGAAATTTTAAGCACTTTTAGTTTATATTGTTTAAGTTTTTATTCAATATAATGTGGTTTGTACCCATGTGCTTTTGTAAGCTTTTAGGGTTAATGTTTTTATGCATGCTATGTAGGCTTTATGGTTTGTACCTTGCTTAATGCAGCCTTTTATGCTAAGTTGAAATCAGTACTTCTATCCAAATGTCATGCATTTTTTGGTTAAGTACTGTCACTCTTGTGCCCTTGTAGGATTGTTCCTAGATGCATATGCCTTGTGTGATATGCATTGGTTGAGTGTTGTGCATACAAGTGTCTTGCCTTGTGCTTGTTAACTTGTATGTTCTTGTGTTCATTCCAAGTGTGAATGAGCACTGTGATCACTACCTTGTGGTGTTCACTTGGTTGATCAAGCATGGTTTGTTTCATAACTCCATCTTTGCTTGATCACTTATGCCTATTTCATATGCATTTTATAATTTTCTGCTTACAATGATCATGGTGTATTGTTGTGTTTCAGGAGTATTATGTTCCATATGATTCAAGTGCTTCACAGCTTCTAGAGTTAGGTGTGAGTGAGTTTTTGTTCAACTGTTCCCAACTCACATGTTAAGTCTAGAGTCTGTTTTAGGGTTTTGTCACGGAATAGCCAAAGGGGGAGATTGTAAGGTTGAATTTATTCAACCATCTTATTGGCTTTATTCCGTGCCAAATTTGCTTGTAATTCAGCATTTAGTAACCCTGTATTTAGGTGGGTTGATGTAAGGGTAGTGAGTGAGATAGAGTGAAGTTTGCTCAAGAGTGTGCAAGAAAACAGAGTGTCGCGGCTGGGTCTCCGTGGCTCGCGGTTCAAGCTGCCAGAAGCAACCTCACGTGCCAAGCATGCTGGAAGGTGAACAGTCTGCTAGCTGGAGCACTACAGGAAAACAGGACAACTGGCCATACGGTTATCTCGCGACTGGATCTCGCGACTAGTCACCTCTAAAACCACGAGCCACCCTGTTGTAGATTCACATTCATTCTCTCCATCCAGTATAAATACCCCTTCCCCCAAAATTGCTTCCAGAGAGAGAGAAAAACCCTAAAAGAAAAACCGATGTTTCACCAAAAAATCTCTACCTTAAGAATCTTCTTCAAATTCCTCAACTCTCTTCCTCTCCATTGTCAAATCCTTGAGAGGCATTATACCAAACCAGGTTCTCACCATCATCATCATTGTGAGTCTGTTGTTTGATTTCTGGGAAGCAGTTAGGAAGGAACCAATCTTCATTGGTTGATGCTACGGTCTAGTAGCGGAATCCGGAAAGCTAGAAAAGAAAATGGTTCGGCGCAACCTCGTTGGAGCAAGAAGCTTGGAGGGCTTAGGTGCACTGGGTAGATTAGGCTTGGAGGGTCTATTGCTGTCCTTGTATCCCAACTATATTTTCTAGTGGATTGATTACCGCTTGGAGGGCGGCGGAGAGGTTTTTCGCCGAGGACTTCGGTTTCCTCTTCGATAACATATCGCATGTTGTCTTTGTGTTTGCATCTTCCTTCCTCTATCTTTGCCTTTAAATTATCTGCTGTGGATTTTATTTTGTTATGGCTTAGATAGTATTTAATCAATTTCGTATGATAGCATATGTTAAGTTTCCGCACACTAGTTGTTTGACATATTGCTTGAATTGATTAAGTTGTTATTTGGGGGTCTAAACGTTCAAAGGTGTTTTTACACGTTTTTGAACTTTCAGAGTTTGCTGGAATAATGGCATGGAAAATTAAAAGACTTTGAAAGTGGGACATTGGGAAATAAGCATTACCATAAAATTAAAAGACTTTGAAAGTGGGACATTGGGAAAATTAAAAGACTTTGAAAGTGGGAGTCAAAAGAGTGGAGGCGTTGCATACCTTTATTTTCTAGTGGGACATTTTTCCTTTTTCGGCGTGGCCACCTATCAATTAGTGGAGGGTTGACTCTTTTTTATGTTATTTTATTTTATTTTTTAAGAAAACCGATAGCTACTAATTCAATTTTAAGTTACGAAAGAAACAGACCCAAAATTTAAGAAAGAAACAATTATGTCCCTGCACACACTTTATGCATTGCTCTCCTTTTTTGGGCCTTTTTTCAGGATTATTTGTGAGGGCTTTAGGTATACTAATATTCTGTCCCTATACACACTTTAATTCAAAAGGTCTAAGTTCAATAAGTATGATTTAAACTATATTATATTAACCACTCATTCTCTTTATCATTATTTAATGTGTGACTTTACTCACATGTATTTACTTAACAATATAACTATAAAGTAACATATATCCAGTAGAGTAGTATAGTAATTGTGTTTTGCAGTCACATCAATTACAAATTCAGAGGTACATATATAGTAAATTATTATTAATCCAACAATAAAATCAGTTTATGAGTTCAGTGGTAAGATATCAGTTTATGTGTCTAGTTGCGCATGAGGATAAGTTGCCCAAGCCCTCTTTTTGATGATTAGCTTGGAAGGATATGGGCTTCCTCAACGAAATTGTTTTGCCTTATTTGAGAAGAGTTTTGAAGTAAAATGAGGAATGAAGTGAGGAAGTGTGGACGATGATCTTCTTAGGTGTTTTGGGCTATGGGCAAAAAGATGCAATTAGTTTTCTCTTCGGAGATAATGATGATTGGAATTATCTTATTGATGATGGATTGATAGCATATTGATTAGTGTAGTGTTGTTAGTGATTCTTTCTTGGTTCCTTTTAAATAAGGATAAAGAGCCAAGCTTGAAAACACAACGCAATCAAAAACAGAGAGAAAGACCCAGCGTATGCATTGTGGTTTTCCTCGAAGTTTTTGGCAGTCTGGTTAAATCGCATCAAGCCCGTTATGTGAGAGGCCAAGCTCAAGTGAATGCGTTATTTTGTATTTATTTGTCTCTCTGTCACTTTGAACTTTGGATATCATACCCTCTAAATTGAGGGTTGTATATTTGGAGTCGCCATTAAGTCATTGAAAAAGTAACAAAACCGTACAATAAAAACAATTACCCATTTTATTGATAAAAAATGTAATTTACAATCAATTTGAATGTAATAAAAACATTATATGATCTTGGTCCTAGATACATTTTTACCAAATTACATGGCTTGAAGTCTCTAAATTATTAGGTGAGAAGATATTAGGCACTTACCTTGCTCAATGAACTAGTTTCTAGATTGTAATAGCCACAATCTTGTCATGTCATGTCATCCATTCATCTAATGTGTGTTACTGAAAAACACAAAACATGTCATTTGAACTAAATAAGTAATCACCCTATATTATTATAGACAAACAAGTTTTTGAACTAATTGGAATTGTTAGAAATACTGAATGAGTTGTATTGTATTTCACAAAATCAAAGAATATACATCAGTGCCTTTATATAGGATGCATATGTGTGCGGTACAAGTAAAGTGTAGTACAAGTACAAGTGTGCTATACAAGTAACCTAGCTGGGCCTAAAGCCCATAACATAATATACGTTAACAACCCCCCTCAAACTCAAAGTGGACGTGAGACTAGCTTGAGGTTGTCAACCAAATCATGAGTGTGTCCCTTAGGAAGTGACTTGGTGAAGATATCTGCAAGTTGATCTTTGGAGGAGACGGAGAAAAGCTGGAGAGCACCATGGACAAGATGATAACGGATAAAATGACAATCAATCTTGATGTGTTTAGTCCGTTCATGGAAGACATCATTGTGAGCAATATGAATGGCACTCTGGTTGTCACAATAAAGGGGAGTAGCAAAGGATGTGGACACACCCAAATCCTTAAGAAGTCATCGTAGCCAAAGGAGTTCAGATGTGGTATCAGCAAGGGCACGATGTTCTGCTTCAGTACTGGAGTGGGCCACAAAAGTTTGTTTCTTACTTCGCCAAGAAATCAAAGAAGAACCAAGGAGAAAGTAATAACCTGTAGTGGACCTGCGATCAGTGGGATCTCCTGCCCAATCAACATCAGAGAATGCACGGAGTACAAGAGGAGACTGAGCTGAGTAGAAAATGCCATGGAAGAGGGTTCCCTTCAAGTATCAAAGAATGCACAGAACAGCAGCATAGTGAGTTGATCGTGGAGTAGACAGATATTGGCTCACTTGATGAACAGTATAGGAGATATCTGGATGAGTAACTGTGAGATAAACTAAGCTGCCAACCAATCATCTATAAAGAGAGGGATTAGACAATGGTTTCCTCCCTGAGGGAGTCAGATGCGTATTAAGCTCAACTGGAGTGTCAACAGTCTTGCTATCAGTGAGTCCAGCCCGAGAAAAGAGTTTAGAAGCATACTTGGCTTGAGTAATATAAAGTCCATCTGTAGAATGAGTGATTTCAAAACCCAAGAAGTAGCTAAGATGTCCAAGATCTTTCATCTCAAATTGCTGACTGAGAAAATCCTTGAGTTCTTGAATGCCACTGAGGTCATCACCAGTTATGATCATATCATCCACATACAAGAGAAGTAAAATAGTGCTTTTGTTAGTGCGACGAAAAAATAAGGCAGAATCATAATGACTAGCCATGTAACCCAAGCGAGAGATGGTAGAGCTGAATTTGACAAACCAAGCTTGTGGAGCTTGTTTAAAGCCATAAAGTGCACGTCGAAGGTAACAAACCTTGTTTGAGTCAACAGAGAGACCAGGTGGAGGTTGCATATAAACTTCTTCACTTAAATCCCCATTAAGGAATGCATTTTTTACATCCATTTGAAAAAGATCTCATTTACTAGCAGCAGCAACAGCTAAGAGGGCACCAAGCAAATAGATCTTACCCGAGTTGAGTGACGAGGTGGAATGTCTTGTGCAAGATCTTCAGGCAGAGCAGGAGCAGGGGACCCAAGCTCAGGGTTGGGGTTGGGTAGCTCATCTTCAACCTGTTCATCTTCCACTTGTTCATTAAAGGGTGAACTAGGAAAGGGATCAGTGATATTTGGTGATTGGACAGAGAAGTCTACAAGAGAATCAGGAGCAACTACAGGAGGATCAGGAGCAGCTACAGAAGGAATATGTGCCTCATCTGGAAAAAGATCTAAAACAGAGGAGGAAGATAGGGAGGCACAGAAGTGAGAGAGCTCGACAAAGAGGCGATGTTCCCAAAAGACAACATTGCGGGAAATACAAAGACGATGAGAGACAGGATCATAACACCGATACCCCTTTTAAGTTTCGCCATAGCCAAGAAAACAATAAAGTCTTGACCGAGGCTCAAGTTTGTTACGCTCATGTGGCTGAAGAAGAACGAAACAAGCAGAATCAAAGGAGCGAAGGTGGTGATAGTCTGGAGGTAACCCAAAAAGGCGCTCATATGGAGTTTGATTTTGGATAACAGGACTCGGAATGCAATTAATAGCATGAATAGCATGAAGAGCAGGTTCACCCCAAAAAGGAGCAGGAACTTTGGCAGAGAGAAGGAGAGCACGAATAGTGTCAAGAATATGACGAAGTTTCCGTTCGGCTCTACCATTTTGCTAAGAGATACTTGGAAAAGTTAGTTGATGAACAGTGCCATAGGAATGCAAAACAGCTTGGAAAGCATATTGAGTGTATTCAAGAGCATTATCAGATCGAAAAATTTTGATGCATTTGGAAAACTGAGTTTCAACCATTTTTGCAAAATTAGAATATATTTGCAAAATTAGAGTATACTTGCAATAATTTAGAACGATGTTTCATATTAAAAATCCAGCTATAGTGAGAGTAATCATCAACAAAGACAACAAAATATCGAGACCCACCAATACTAGAGACAGAGGAAGGCTCCCAAACATTAGAATGAATAAGGTCAAAGATATCAGTGGATATTGATTCACTAGTATTGAAAGGCAAAGCTGGTTGTTTTCCTAATTGGCACGAAATACAATGAAAATTTTCTGTAGACACTGAACCTAACAAACCTCTAGAAGCTAATTGTTGTACCCGAGAGGAAGATGCATGACCAAGTCGAGCATGCCAAAGTGCAAGGGAAGGAATTGAAGAAACTATAGTAGCTACAGTAACAGAAACAGGAGCAACGAGTGGAAGATGAAGGTTGTCCACGGGAAACATACGCCCAACTCTAGGATCGGTCCCAAGCTCCTGTCTCGTCCTCGGATCCTGCATAATACACCCAGAATAATCAAATATAATGCGATAACCTAACTCAGCTAATTGTCTCACAGAAAATAAATTGTAAAAAAGGTCAGGAACATTAAAGACCCCAGGAACCAAAAGGTTGGAGGTCGAAACAGAACCTATAGTATGACCAGACATTGTGAAACCATTTGCTGTGCGAATATGAAGAGGGTGTGGTGTAGGTTTGAGTTCAGAAAATAAGGACGAGTGAGGTGTCATGTGATTGCAACAAACGGAATCCATAAACCAAGAGGAAGGAGACATACTAGACAAAGCTGAGAGAGAAGAGGAATAAGATGCATTACCAACCATACGAATGACATTGGCGATGATGTTTTTAAGGTCATCTGTGGACATGGTGAAAGTGCGTTCTGAAGACTTAGACTGTGTAGAGATGGGAGCCATTGGTTGGACACTCTCAGTGTTAGTAACAGCAGTAACAGAAATTGAAACAGCTGATTTGTTGCGATAATAACAAGTCTCAATATTGTGGTCAAAAAGTTTGCAAAAATTGTAAAAACGTTTGCTAGATTGTCAGTAACGATTATTGCAACAAGAAGAAGACATGTCCTTATTCTTCATTTAGAAGCAAAATATGCAAAAATGGACTGCAAAAATGAAATCTACACAAAAAACTGGGTAAGGAGCACCTGGATTGCAAAAAGTCAACTCTTTGAAAAAGTCAATGGTCAAACCTAGTCAAAGTCAACCGTCAAAGAAAAGTCAACGGATGACGTCAGCAGGCAGATTGGTGATGACGTAAGCAAGTGACGTCAGCTAGGGCTGACGTGGCAGTTATGACGTCAGCAGGTAACCCAACAGCGCGTGGGGCGCGTGAGGCACGTGGATAAAATTCGTCGAAGCTTAGGGCAGGCGCGTGGACAGTCCTATGAAGCCGATTCTTTCCCGAAAAGGTAGATCGAAGAAAGACGATTCTGATGGTGTCAGGGGCAACAAGATTGGAGATACCCTGGTGGCGCATGAAGTGCGTGGAATAATTGGCCGAAACTTTGACCGGTGTGTTGATGGTCAGAGGTGGATTTTTCCGGCGGCTATGTGTAGATCGATGGAAAATCTACATGGTGATATATCTTATGTCCTAATCGGAGGTCAGAGGTGACAGATCCGATGATGGCAGTGGTTTTGTGGCGGAGGAGGAGCTTTTGGTGGTGGAGATTCAACCCTGAGAACCTCTGGCGGTGGCGGAGCTGTCAGGAGAGGGCAGTGAAAGGGTTTACTGACCATAGAAGTTGAGGCAGCGGAAAATACCAACAAAACAAGACTACAAGACACAAGAAAATTAGAGCATTGGCTCTGATACAATGTTAGAAATACTGAATGAGTTGTATTGTATTTCACAAAATCAAATAATATACATCTATGCCTTTATATAGGAGGCATATGTGTGCGATACAAGTAAAGTGTAGTACAAGTACAAGTGTGCTATACAAGTAACTTAGCTGGGCCTAAAGCCCATAACATAATATACGTTAATAGGAATAATCAAACAAGATCAAACATTCAAAATACAACAAATACTAGCTCTATGTCTTAGTGTTTTTGGAAAATATTGGACTGAGTTCAATGCAAAAAGTCTAGAAAAAACTATTCCAGTTAAACTCTCCAGCTTGGTCTCCTAATGCTAATCCCCTCAAAAGTTGTAAAAATGTTTTTTTATTTTTATAAATTACTGATTGTCCCAAATGTTTAAATTATTGGAATAAGGTAAATATAATTATTTAGTCATATATTTCTATCACTCCCCATCATGTTGGAGGTCAAATTTCCTTTTAATAGGTGAGGCGTATTATATGAGACTTTAAATGGAAGATAGAATGAAGGAGACATTGATCGAAATTAGAAACTTCTGCTTTATATACTATGTTAAATTACTGATTGTTTCAAAATTTTAAATTATTAAGATATAGTAAATTTAATATTTTAAAAACATTATTCTAATACTTTCATCATTTTACTTGTGTCAAGTGTTGAAGTGGAACTAAAAGAAAACCATTAGACAAATTTGTTGAAAATTATTCTTCGTGGGAAAATGCGTATTGACTTCCATTTACTTGAATTGGAACATATAGCTTGCTTCTTCCACAATATTCGATAATCGTGAAAAACAGTGTTCTTCTTAGATCGTATGTGTCTATATATATATATATATATATATATATATATATGTAAAGAGATTTTAATTAGTTTAGTTTATAAGCTCTTGGTGAGTCATTTTATTAGCTATGTATCTATAATGTAGTTGGCATGTGTTTGCATGCACGTTACTTTATTAATGCAAGCTTATCTTATCAAACTTAAGTACTATTATTATTTTTTATTTTTACTTCCCTAAAATATAAATTTGAACATCTTATCCTAATTTTTAAAGTCCAACTGAAATAAGTTTGAATATAATCATTTTAACAATATTTTGCATTTTTAAACGCGCGCGCGCGCACGCACACACACACACACACACACACACACACACACACACACACACACACACACAAATTAAAGAAATAAAAAATGCAACAACATAAGTAAAAATTTATTAATCTTAAACCTTAGAAAAAACCCCATTTAGATCTTAAAAAAATTGAAATAAATCAATAAAATGGAGAGATCAGTGGATGAATGATTGTTTGGTTATGTACATTGAAAGAGATGTAACCCATAAGATTTATAATGTAGATATTTGAAAGCTCGGATTTATGTGAAAACACAAGAGCTTGTTTAGACCCCTAATAAAAATTACGGCTAGATTGTTTTTACTCTAACTTAAACTAAGTGCAAAATAAGAGTAAATGAGCGCAAACAACCGATAACACTACCTTAAGCCATATTCATCCAATATCAACAATAAAAGAAAAGCTTAAAGGGTAGGGAAGAAAGATGCAAACACAAGATAATACCGAGACGTGTTATCGAAGAGAAAACTGAAGAACTCGGCGAAAAACCTCTTCGCTACCCTCCAAGCGGTAATCGATCCACTAGAGAATAAAGTTGGAGTACACGAATAACAAAAGACCCTCTAAGCCTAGTCTACCCAATGTACTTGAGCCCTCCAAGCTCCTGCTACCAACTAGCTTAGCGGAACCTTGTCTTCTCTAGCTTTCTTGGATCCCGCAATTCAACCCGATTGCATCCGCCAATGAATGGCTCCTTCCAATACTTTCCAGCGGCACCAAAACCTCACTTTACACTTAGATTGAGTGTGGTAAGTGTTTGGGCTATCAACCTCTCAAGGGTTTAAAG
The DNA here is from genome assembly GCF_001633185.2 of Quercus lobata. Taxonomy (NCBI): domain Eukaryota; kingdom Viridiplantae; phylum Streptophyta; class Magnoliopsida; order Fagales; family Fagaceae; genus Quercus; species Quercus lobata. Next base: position 21,910,844 of record NC_044912.1, on the reverse strand, counting down.
ATGGAGAGGTAGGAGTAGAGGAAAACCACAAGAAAATGTGTAGATGATTGTAGGTATAACAATCTCTAACTCTCAAGTGTATTTTCTAAGGTTTTCTCTCTGAAATGAACTCCTCACAATATGTGGGTAATGAGGGTATATATAGTGTGGTTAAAGACTTGGTAAAATAAAACGTGACATTTTGCCAAACAGAATGTTTCGCGAGTATTTTATAGGAAGACCTTACCCGTGAGATACTCATGAAATCCTCCAGGCTGGCATGATTCTTCGCCTTCCAGTCATGTGCTCTACATGTGGCTATTTTGAGTCTTCACACTCTCTCACACTCATCCTTTACAATTAAAAACCCACATAAATATAGAGAAATATGATTGAAGAAATTACAAGAAAATTAGGCACGGAATTAAAGCCAACACAAAATAGTTGTAAATTACAACTTTACAATCTCCCCCTTTGGCTATTCCGTGATAAAATCCCTAAATAGACTCTAGACTTAAAATGTGAGTTGAGAACAGTTGCCAAAACTCACTCACACCTAACTCTAGATTTTGTGAAGCTCTTGAACCATATGGACAAATTTTCTTGAAAAACAATATCACAAGAAATTCAATGTAAGTAAAAGTCTTGAAATGCATATAGAGCAAGCACAATGCGACCAAGCAAGAATGAATATGACAATTAAACATGGCTTGACCAAACAAGAACAATCACTATAAATAGTGACCACAATGAACATTCACACGGTGAGCAAACATCTGGACATGCAAGCTAATAAGCTCAATGCAAAGTATCATTTGCATGTCCAACACTCAACCGTTGAAAGAACACTAAGGTAATTGCATCAAGGATACAAGATCTAACAAGGGCACAAGAGTACTAAAGAGAATGTAAAACATAATCTAAAAGTACTAAATAGCTACAAAGCAAAGGTACAAAATAAATATTGTCAAGTACACAAAATAAGCCATGAAATATGAACATAAACTAGAAATAGCATCAAAAGAAGAAAATGTAGTGAAGGCTAAAGGCTTGTTGTAGGTTGCTTTTCTTGCTCTTCATTGCTCCCCCTTCAATCTAGCTCTTTCTCCCCCTATCATGAGCCATCTCCCCCTTTTTGTCATGGAATAGCTAGTCTTAATCTTCTTCTAGCTTCCTTTGAATTTGATCCAATTGAGTTTGGAGAGAGGCGAACTTTGTGTCAAATCAGTTATGTTGAGAGTGCATGATAGATGTGAGGCCGAACAACTTGGTGCTGATGTCTTGCATGGATGCCATTATGTTGTCCAAATTCTTATCATAGGAGAGTGAGCTAGAGCTTGAACCACCATGAGGAGTACTACTGTCTTGCTTAACATTCTTTCAGCTATGACCTATAATAGCATTGAGAGTGCGAATGTTGATTGGGCTCTACATAGGATGAGGGTACTTATCTTCCAATGTACGTACTCCTTTGAGCTTCCAAATCTTTGAAATGTGTAAGGTTGAATTTATTCAACCATCTTATTGGCTTTATTCCGTGCCAAATTTGCTTGTAATTCAGCATTTAGTAACCCTGTATTTAGGTGGGTTTGATGTAAGGGTAGTGAGTGAGATAGAGTGAAGTTTGCTCAAGAGTGTGCAAGAAAATAGAGTGTCGCGGCTGGGTCTCGCGGGTGACTCGCGACTTCAAGCCGCCAGAAGCAACCTCACGTGCCAAGCATGCTGGAAGGTGAACAGTCTGCTAGCTGGAGCACTACAGGACAAAACAGGACAACTGGCCATACGGTTATCTCGCGACTGGATCTCGCGACTTAGTCAAGCCGCGAGGTCAAGCCGCGAGCCACCCCTGTTTTGTAGAATTCTGACGTTTCACATTCCTCTCCACTTCAGTATAAATACCCCTATTACCCACGATTGAAAGAGAGCTTCCAGAGAGAATTTTGAGAGAGAAACCCTAAAGAAAAACCAGATTGTTTCACCCACAATCTCTACCTTAGAATCTCTTCAAATTCCTCAACTCTCTTCCTCTCCATTGTCAAATCCTTGAGAGGCATTATACCAAACCAGGTTCTCACCATCATCATCATTGTGAGTCTGTTGTTTAGATTTCTGGGAAGCAGTTAGGAAGGAACCAATCTTCATTGGTTGATGCTACGGTCTAGTAGCGGAATCCGGAAAGCTAGAAAAGAAAAAGGTTCGACGTAACCTCGTTGGAGCAAGAAGCTTGGAGGGCTTAGGTGCACTGGGTAGATTAGGCTTGGAGGGTCTATTGCTGTCCTTGTATCCCAACTATATTTTCTAGTGGATTGATTACCGCTTGGAGGGCGGCGGAGAGGTTTTTCGCCGAGGGCTTCGGTTTCCTCTTCGATAACACATCGCGTGTTGTCTTTGTGTTTGCATCTTCCTTCCTATCTATCTTTGCCTTTTTATTTATCTGCTGTGGATATTAATCTGTTATGGCTTAGATAGTATTTAATCAATTTCGTTTGATAGCATATGTTAAGTTTCCGCACACTAGTTGTTTGACATATTGCTTGAATTGATTAAGTTGTTATTTGGGGGTCTAAACGTTCAAAGGTGTTTTTGTACACGTTTTTGAACTTTCATTTGGTATCAGAGCGGGTACACTTGTTGTGGTTTAAATACCTAAGTGTGATCCTTGACCCCTTGTGTTTATTTGCCATGGATTGTGCTTTGTATGACTCTTTGCATGATTTGGTTGGTGATGATTGTAACATGCCACATGTTTGTAAAAATGCATCTATGAGTGTTAATCCTCATAAGTGTGATGACATGTTATTTGAATCCATGGGTGTTGTTGACAAACTCTTGAAGAAAAATGCTAAGAAGTTTCAAAAGAATTTGAGCAAGTTATTTTGTGAAAAGGATGATTTGATTGCTAAGCTCAATGAATCCAACAAATTGGTTGAGAAATATAAAAAACTTGCTGAAATTTCTCTTGAAAAGCTGAAAGAGTTTGAATGTTTGAATATGGACTTGGATGATAAACTTGTTTTGTCTAACAAACTTGTTGATGATCTTAAATGTGAAAATGAATCTCTTAAGATGCATGCCAAGTGTTTGATTGCTGAACCCATTGATAAAATGGATGATAATATGTGTTGCAATCATGTTGTGGTACCTGATTTTGTGCCTAATGTGTATTCTACCTCTAAGGACAAATCGGTGTACGTTCCTCCACACAAAAGAAATCAAAATGTGGAGAGAATGACTGTTAAGTCACAGCCTCTATTTAGGTCTCAACCTAAGGTTTTGGATGGATCTAAGTTTGTTCCAACTTGCCACCATTGTGGTGTGATTGGTCATATAAGATCTCAATGTCATAAGTTGAAGAGGGAACAAAACCATGTTGCTAGATCCCTTCCCAAAAAGCCTAGTAGACCTAAACACATTGTGTGTCACCATTGTGGTGCCATTGGTCATCTAAGACCCCATTGCTCTAAGTTTCAAGCTCTTAAGAGAATTAAAAGAAAAGAGAAACTTGAGCTTTTTGGAAGTTGTGCTTTGAAAGCTAAACCGGATTGGATGGAAAATGGTAAGTTGTTGAAGAAAGTGGTTAATGCTCTTACCTCCTTGTCTATGTGCATCTCCGGTTCTCATTCTTCCAACCCTCGTTTCACTTCCAATGAGACACTCATTCCAAACAATCATTCCGTTTGGATGAGGAAGGGTTCCTATAATTGAGCTTGTGCTCTTTTTGGTTCTTGATCTAATTCTTTCGATCTTTGTAGGACCCTTCATGCATTAAATGTCATTTCATCATGCATTTTGTGCATCTTGCATTTATTTGTATGCATTGTTTTGTTCTTGATCTTACTTTTATGTTTCTGTTTTGTGTGAGTAAAAATCCAAAACCACATAAAAAGTGAAAAATTCAAAAAGTTTGATCATATTTGTTTGAGCACATATCACATGTGAGTTTGGCCTTGTACCTTTGTACAAATGGCTTTGTGCATTTACGAGCTTAGCTTGTTATTTTTGCACTTATATCTTTGTGGGAAAAATCTTGACATCTTTGTGTGATTGTTGTAAATCGATCTTCAAGCTTGTCATGAATGATTTGTCAATAGTCATGTTGGTTTTGATACATGCGTAGACTTGTGCTTATATCTCTTCCCACTCTTTTATTTTTATTGCTTAAAGAGCTCAATAAATGTAAATCTCAAAATGAAAAGAGATAATGAGCTGCAAAAGCCGTCGCATATACTAGTATTTGACTAGGAAAAAGGGAAAGCGACTTAAATGATATTGTATGATGCCCAAAAAGCCAAAGGCTTGTTCATCAAATTGAAATATCAAAAATTTCAGGCATCGATCTCAAAATGAGATGTTTTGATTCAAAATGATCAAATGTTATAAATTGTAAAGAAGCCAAATGAAAAGCTTCATCATATGTAATCATTTTCTTGTGGGAGGTCATATATGTTCATTTCTATAATTGAGATAGACCACTTGACTTAGTACTAGTTGTGTATGACTTGATTGAATTGATCATTGAAGTTTCACTCTAGACTAAGGACTATTCCACATTTGATACACACACACAACACACATGCCTAATGCTCAATGAATGTCTTATTCATTTGTTAGATTGTACTTGTCTAAATGTGATGTGTATTTGCTCAATCTTATATGGATTAATCCAAAAAAGATTTTTGATCATTTTATATGTTTTTGGAAGTGATTTTTATCACTCTTTGTGTTCATGTTTAGTGTTTACTTTGTTTTTCAATGTTTAAACATGTTCTGAATTGAAAAACAGGTGTCAGAGTTTTTCGCGGCTCAGCTGGCGACTCGCCAGTCGCGAAACCCCAGTCGCGAGTTCATCCAGAAGCTTTTGGCGGCTCACTCGCGGCTTGCTCGCAGCTCACTCGCGACTCGCGAAAATTTTCGCGATTGAAACTCGCGGCTCGCGGCTGAAACTTGCGGCTCGCGGCTTGCTCGCAACTGAACCTCGCGACTCGCCCAGTCGCGAAACGCCCAGAAACAGTTTTTAAAGGGCTTTTTGTGGGAAACTTGTTTTAAACCTCTCCCATCCTTTCTAAAACCCCTCTTTCAATATTTTTATATTAAAACCCAACCAATTTGAATGGTTTTTCATTCCATTAACATTTCTAAGGTAATTATAAATTCTTTTCATTATTTTTGATCCTTGGATTATGTTTTGGAAAGTTTTGTACTCTTGGTTGGGATTTTTATCATTGGGGTTGGGAAAACTTAATTTTTGTCAAATTTCTTCATGGGATTGGTTTCTTTTGTTGATATGCATTGGATGTTGGCCCCTTGTGGCAGAAAGAACATGTATTTAGGGTAGATTTCATGATGTTCATGCATTGTTTCACATTATTGTTCATAGTGTGCATGCTAGGTGTTTGATAAAATGCCTCTTAGACATTTTCTCGCTTGTTTGGACTCCGATGAGTACCAAACTTTGGGGTTTCTCATGTTTCCTCATTAGGAACATGTTTAGTTCATTGGTTGTGTATTTTGCACACTTTGCCCCACATGTGCATTTTTCATACATTGGTCATGCATTGCACTTAGCCACCTCTTGCACACACCTCTGCTACCCTTGTCATGCATTGGTCTATACCTTGCTTCTTCATCCTAGCATGTCATGTCTGTCTTATGCTTTGTAGCATTTTACTTTGTCATGGGTTTGAGCTTCATTTTCTCATTCATCTTGCACCCCTAATGCATCATTAGCATTGTTCATACCTTCATCTCTTGCCCTCGTTTCTTCTTGATCCTTTGTCTATTCCTGACAAAAAGGGGGAGAGTATACTCTAGAGAATGTTTCGGAGTATTTTGTCATTTCTATATGACTCTTGTGCACATCCTTAGGGGGAGAAATTTTATTTCTCATGCACATTTGCAGGGGGAGAGATATTCCATAGGGGAGATGCATATACTAAGGGGGAGAAGACATTGTGTTAACTAGAAAACCTGTTCTGTTTGTTTTCTTGTTGGCTTTATGGTGCTTTGTGTTATGCTTTGGTGTTCTCATTGCATCATGTTTGTGCTTTGGACATGCATGTATCCCTATGTTATTATGCTTCATTGAATGCATGTTCAGATGATCATTTGCTTTGCTATGTGATCATTGTAGTCATTTCTATACTTGTTATATTATACTTGTCATTTATTACTTGCTTTACCTTGAGGGTCTAATGTGTTTTGTGCAAATGTTTCAGGGTACAAGTATATATATGTTCCAAGTGCATCATAGCTTCTCATCACTTTGAAGGGGAGAAATTTTAAGCACTTTTAGTTTATATTGTTTAAATTTTTATTCAATATAATGTGTTTTGTACCCATGTGCTTTTGTAAGCTTTTAGGGTTTATGTCTTTTGCATAGTTTGTAGGTTTTATGGTTTGTACCTTGCCTAGTGCAGCCTTTATACTATGTTGAAATCAGTACTTTAATCTAAATGTTATGCATTTTGGTTTATGTACTGTCACTCTTGTGCCCTTGTAGGATTGTTCCTAGATGCATATGCCTTGTGTGATATGCATTGGTTGAGTGTTGTGCATACAAATGTCTTGCCTTGTGCTTGTTAACTTGTATGTTCTTGTGTTCATTCCAAGTGTGAATGAGCACTGTGATCACTACCTTGTGGTGTTCACTTGGTTGATCAAGCCATGGTTTGTTTCATAACTCCATCTTTGCTTGATCACTTATTGCCTGTTTCATATGCATTGTATAATTTTCTGCTTACAATGATCATGATGTATTGTTTTGTTTCAGGAGTATTATGTTCATATGATTCAAGTGCTTCACAGCTTCTAGAGTTAGGTGTGAGTGAGTTTTTGTTCAACTGTTCCCAACTCACATGTTAAGTCTAGAGTCTGTTTTAGGGTTTTGTCACGGAATAGCCAAAGGGGGAGATTGTAAGGTTGAATTTATTCAACCATCTTATTGGTTTTATTCCGTGCCAAATTTGCTTGTAATTCAGCATTTAGTAACCCTGTATTTAGGTGGGTTTGATGTAAGGGTAGTGAGTGAGATAGAGTGAAGTTTGCTCAAGAGTGTGCAAGAAAACAGAGTGTCGCGGCTGGGTCTCGCGGGTGACTCGCGGCTTCAAGCTGCCAGAAGCAACCTCACGTGCCAAGCATGCTGGAAGGTGAACAGTCTGCTAGCTGGAGCACTACAGGACAAAACAGGACAACTGGCCATACGGTTATCTCGCGACTGGATCTCGCGACTTAGTCAAGCCGCGAGGTCAAGCCGCGAGCCACCCCTGTTTTGTAGAATTCTGACGTTTCACATTCCTCTCCACTCCAAGTATAAATACCCCTATTACCCACGATTGAAAGAGAGCTTCCAGAGAGAATTTTGAGAGAGAAACCCTAAAGAAAAACCAGATTGTTTCACCCACAATCTCTACCTTAGAATCTCTTCAAATTCTTCAACTCTCTTCCTCTCCATTGTCAAATCCTTGAGAGGCATTATACCAAACCAGGTTCTCACCATCATCATCATTGTGAGTCTGTTGTTTAGATTTCTGGGAAGCAGTTAGGAAGGAACCAATCTTCATTGGTTGATGCTACGGTCTAGTAGCGGAATCCGGAAAGCTAGAAAAGAAAAAGGTTCGGCGTAACTTCGTTGGAGCAAGAAGCTTGGAGGGCTTAGGTGCACTGGGTAGATTAGGCTTGGAGGGTCTATTGCTGTCCTTGTATCCCAACTATATTTTCTAGTGGATTGATTACCGCTTGGAGGGCGGCGGAGAGGTTTTTCGCCGAGGGCTTCGGTTTCCTCTTCGATAACACATCGCGTGTTGTCTTTGTGTTTGCATCTTCCTTCCTCTCTATCTTTGCCTTTTTATTTATCTGCTGTGGATATTAATCTGTTATGGCTTAGATAGTATTTAATCAATTTCGTTTGATAGCATATGTTAAGTTTCTGCACACTAGTTGTTTGACATATTGCTTGAATTGATTAAGTTGTTATTTGGGGGTCTAAACGTTCAAAAGTGTTTTTGTACACGTTTTTGAACTTTCAAAATGAGACAACAAAAAGGAAGGCAGTTCCTTGAGATTGTCCTCTCAACAGTCTTGCCCAAAATATGGAAGATATGTGAACATATATCAATTTCTTCATCAATGACCAAGTCATGAAGAAATAAAGCCCGACCAATATTCATGTACCCGGTGCTTGAGAGAGGATAAAGATTATGAAACATTATAGTAGTGAGCAACCTCAATTTTAGAGATAACAATGACACACCGGTTGATTTCCCATTTGAGGTTATCTCTAAGTTTTCTCCAAAAGCGTCCTGAAGCATGTCAACATCTGGTTCCAACTCATAATACACTGGTGGTTTGATAAACATAGGTCGGTTGATGTTCAAAATGATAGCAAGATAGGAAGGTGTGACCGTGAAGTCCTTTCCTCTTACCCAACATCTCAGCTCATCCCAATCAAAGATGGCATTTGTATAAAATTCTTTTACAAGCTCATCATATGAATCTTCAAAGTTGGATAGAAAGTAGTTCCAATCTTTGGAGACAAACCATTTTAGAATGTTTGTATCGAGAAGAGACCCTTGCTCAACAACCCTTTCAATCAACATGGGGGCACCCTTGAAGTGATTCAGATATGCTTGATATGCGACATATGATCTGAAACGGGTGATGTCATAAACTCCAGTCGAAGATCGAGTTTTCTTCGACTTAGGGGAGAAGCTATCGAGATCAATCACCGGTTCCTTTCCCTTGCTACTACCTTCTTTCATAGCTGACTTCTTGAAGGGAGATATCTTCAAGCAAAGATCATGTAATAACAAAGAGCAAGATGAAAAACAAATGGCAACAAACTTGATTAGCAACAAGTTAGTACCAAAACATAAACTTTGAATTAAAACCCTAAAAACTAGAATTTAAAGAGTAATTCAAAAGCAAATGACATGTGAGGATATGAATCATCAAAACATGATCGAATCATTGGTATTATTCACTCAACATGTCAAAGTGTGTGCGTGTGTGCATCATATGCAAAAGTGTGCATCTAGGGCATGAGAACATGCAAGGGGCAATGTGTTAAAACATATAATCATTTGATGTTTCAAAATCAACATGATTATCGTCACAATTTTTGTACTCAATGGAGTCCAAAGAAACACACAAAAACATCTAAGAGACATTTTATTATGAACATGGTATGCACAACACAACACAAATCATAGTACAATGCATGAATATGAAGAACAAATATGAAAAACATGTACAAAAAGCATTATACCAACAAAACTCATATATCATACTCATCAAAACATCAAACACTCCATATTCAACAACCATATTTCAATATCTCAGCATAAACACAAAATCCAAGAAAACTAAGACTAGAAACTTGAAATACAGTGAAAATAATAGAAAACCCATACCTTTTCTTGAAGATTGATGAAGGATTGAAGAAGAAAATGAAGGTTTTTTGAGTGACAATGGAGGTTTTAGGAGAGGGAGAGGTGGAGAAGACAAAGTGTGTGCACGTGATGCAAGGAAAAACTAAAAAGTTTATGAAAATTGTCTAAGATTTAACCTTATTTGTGCAAAACATGAGATTTTCGCAACTCAAATGACCCATGAGCAAGTTGCCAAAACGAGTCGCTAAAAACCCTTGTACAAAATTTTGAAAATTTTGTCTAAATCTTTTTCACGACTGGGACATTCACTCACCAGTGAGTCCTGAAAGCTTCTGTGTAAGCTCGCGATTGGAGCTTCCACTCGTGACATAGTCGTGAAAATGAGTCGCAAAAATGACCAAAACCCATAAATTTTGAAAATTTTTCTTAAGTGTTTTTCACGACTAAAGGTTTCACTCACCAGAGAGTCGCGAAACCTTTTGAGTAAGCTTGCAATTGCATGACTCGCGAGTGAGTCGCCAAAAAACACAGTTGAAATTTTTTTGGATTTTTAAAAATTTTTCAAAACAAAGACACTTTCCAAAAATAACTAAAATACTCAAAAATCTTTTTATGTTTGATCAACATATGATTGAGTCTGTACAACACATTTAATCAAGTACAATCACACAAATGAATAAGGCATTCATGAAACATAGACATGTGTGATGTGTGTGGGTATCAAATGTGAGATAGTCCTTAGTCTAATATAAAGTTTCAATGATCAATTCAAACAAGACATACACAATTAGCACTAAGTAGAGTGGCCAATCTCAATTATAAAAATGAGCATATATGACCTCCCACAAAACTTGATTACATAACTTTGAAGTTTTTCATTTGACTTCACACAATTCATAACATTTGATCATTTAAGAACAATACATCTCTCTTTGAGATCGATGCCTGAAATTTTTGATATTTCAATTTTAAGAGTAAGCCTTTGGCTTTTGGGCACCATACATTTCAATACAAGTTGCTTTCCCTTTTTCCTAGTCAAATACTAGTATGTGTGATGACTTTTACAATTCAGTATCTCTTTTCGAGATTTGACATTTGTTCAGCTATAAGCAAAAACACAAATAGTTGTAAATTACAACTTTACAATATTATGCAACGATTTCAAAATATGAAATCTTATAGAAGACAATTGTAAAATTTCAAGTATTTGGGTTTCTGTTTTTTTTTTATTGTTGATATATTCAAATTCTTTTTTGTTTAAGATTTTATATAATTTATTTTTCTTATTGATCTCCTAGAAAATAATCTTGAAGCTGCTACATTTTTAAGGCTTTTATCATCATCATCATCATCATCATCATTATTATTATTATTTTTGGAAGAGAAAAAGAGTAGATGGAGAGGGATTACTGTCCAAATGAAAGCAAGGGGATTTCCCCCTCGTGTATGTTCACAAAGTGCAAAACAAGGATTTTCTCCCCCAAGAAAATGGCACCAGAATATCTTAACTAAGTCCATTGAAACAAATTAGCCACATGATTTATGAAATAACATATAACTTGTCCTTGTAAGCCATCACCAATCATGTGTTCCTATTCCAAGGGTACTTGTGCAATTTTTATTATGCAATATTGGTTCTATTTGACTTATTTGAATATTTAGATGTGGGTTCAAATTACATTTGGTCTAACTTTAAGAAATGCTACACCATTTAATATTTGTTAATTGGATGTGAGTTTTTACAATTCTACTTGTAAGGTTGAATTTAATCAACCATTTTATTGGCTTTATTCCGTGTCAGATTTGCTTGTATTTCAGCATTTGGTAACCCTGTATTTAGGTGGGTTTGTTGTAAGGGTAGTGAGTGAGATAGAGTGTTGATTGCTCAAGAGTGTGCAAGAAAACAAAGACTCGCGGCTTGTTCTCGTGGGTGGCTCGTGGCTTCAAGCCGCCAGACGCAGCACACGTGCCAAGCGTGCCAGAAGGTGAACAATCATGCTAGCTAGAGCACTACAGGACAAAACAGGACAACTGGCCATACAGTTATCTCGCGACTGGATCTCACAACTCAATCAAGTCGCGAGGTCAAGCCACGAGCCACCCCTGTTTTGTAAATCCTGACGTTTCACATTCTTCTCTTACTCCAGTATAAATACCCCTTTTACCCACAAATGAAAGAGAGTTTCCAGAGAGAATTTTAAGAGAGAAACCCTAAAGAAAAACAAGATTGATTCACTCACAATCTATACATTAGAGTCTTTTCAAATTCCTCAACTCTCTTCCTCTCCATTGTCAAATCCTTGAGAGGTATTTTACCAAACCTTGTTCTCACCATATTCATCACTGTGAGAGGGCTGTTTGGATTTCTGGGAAGCAGTTAAGAAGGAACCAATCTACATTGGTTGATGCTACGGTCTAGTAGCGGAATCCGGGAAGTTAGAAAAGAAAAAGGTTCAGCGCAACCTCGTTGGAGCAAGAAGCTTGGAGGGCTTAGGTGCACTGGGTAGATTAGGCTTGGAGGGTCTATTGCTGTCCATGTATCCCAACTACATTTTCTAGTGGATTGTTTACCGCTTGGAGGGCGGTGGAGAGGTTTTACGCTGAGGGCTTCGGTTTGCTCTTCGATAACACATCGCGTGTTGTCTTTGTGTTTGCATCTTCCTTCCCTTTTATTTTTGCCTTTTATTATCTGCTGTGGGTTGTGATTTTAATTTGACTTAGATAGTTTATCCAATTCTATATTATAGCTTATGTTCATTTTCCGCACACTAGTTGTTTGACATAATGCTTGAATTGGTTAATTTGTAAATTGGGGGTCTAAACGTTCAAGGGTGTGTATACACATAATTGAACTTTTAATTGGTATCAGAGCGGGTACACTTTTATTGGTTTCAATACCATTGTGTGATCCTTGACTCCTTATTGAGATGGATCGGTCTCAATCCCTAAATGCACCTCCATATTTTGATGGTAATAATTATGCTTTTTGGAAGGTTCGCATGAGGGCATTTATTTGCTCAATTGATGAATCTGTTTGGGATGCTGTTGAGATTGGTTGGACCAGACCTGAGGCTGCCAAATCCACATGGGATAAGGCAGCACTCGCTGCATCTAATTCTAACAGTAAAGCACTCAATGCTATTTTCTGTGGTGTGTCTCCAGATGAATTTCACAGGATCTCCCACATTACCGTTGCCAAAGAAGTATGAGAGATATTGAAAACCACCTACGAAGGCACGAAGAAAGTGAAAGACACCAAGTTGCAAATGCTGACCACTCGGTTTGAGGAGCTCAAAATGAGTGAGGATGAGTCCTTTGACTCTTTCTATGGGAAGCTAAATGAGGTGGTTGTCAGCAAGTTCAATTTGGGGGAGAAAACGGAGGATTCTAAAATTGTAAGGAAGATCCTTCGATCATTGCCGGAAAGTTTTCGTGCTAAAGTGACAGCGATTGAAGAGAGCAAGGACCTTGATGACATCAAAGTCCAGGAGCTGGTTGGTTCTCTTCAGACCTGTGAGATGTCCCTGCCCAATCAACAGAAGAGTAAATCTCTTGCTCTTAAGACCATTAGTGAGAAGGTGGAGGATCATGACTCATCAGGAGAAGATGTGGTTGACAAAGATGTTGCTTACCTTGTGAAAAATTTCAGAAAATTCTTGAAATTCAAAAATAATGGCAAATTTGGTGATAAAGGGAAATTTCAAAGTTCAGGAAGGGAGAAAAAGGAATTCAAAAGGAAAGATGGAAAAGAATCCCAACCTACACAAGGTGTCACTTGTTTCGAATGTAACGGGCATGGACACTTTAAGAAGGAATGTCCGAATTATTTGAAATCGAAAGGCAAAGTGTATGCCACGACATTGAGTGACTCGGATTCATCCGACTCAGAATCTGAAGAAAGCTGTGATGGAGAGGGGAACTACTCAGCTTTTATGACTATTGCTCATGTTGAGTCTTCAAACGAGTTGAATCTGCTTGTACGAGACCTTGGAGAACATAGTAATGAAGAATCAATGGGAATTGTTGAAGAATCAGATGCTGAAGAAGATGAAAGCACAACCAACCTTCAAGAGAATTATAACTCACTCCTGGAGAAGTCGGGTGAGTACACAAGGGTGGCCAAGGCAGCTGTGAGAAAAATGAAGAAGGCAGAGGAGGATTATAAAAGTCTCCTAATCCGATATAGGAAGGCCAAATGTGAGATAGAAACACTGAATGGTGAGTTGTCAGAAGATTACACAAAAGTGAGATTTCTTGAGCAAGAGGTTGTGCAAGCAAATGCCAAAATTGAGAGGGTCACCACCAAGAAACTAGATGATGTTATTTCATCGCAAAAGTGCTTTTCAGACAAATCCGAATTAGGATATACTGAAGGAAGTAGCTCATCTGGAAATGTCACTAAAGAAGTGAAGTTTATAAAGGCCAAAGAACCAGCTGATGTTGGTCCTACTGCTGAGAAGCCCAAGATAGAGGAGAAGAGAAATGTGGGGAACGAACAGTTGTTGAATTCCCGTAATCAATTTGTGGGCAGGTCTGAATCTCGTGCCAAGTCTCGTCCACGACCACAAAGAGATCCTAGATCACCTTATGTGTGTCATCATTGCGGACTTCAAGGGCATACTCGACCAAATTGTCAAAAGCTGAGAGTAAAGAATAGTGCAACTCCTCAAAGGTCACGAGGACCTAGAAATGATAGAAGAAATTGGGCAGGTGAGCAATCGAGAGATCAAAATGGTGATCCCGGAATGATGAACGTGATGAAGATGATTGGTGCATTCACCAACTGCTTGGAAAGCTTCTCACGAAGGTTTGAAAGCCCTAACTCCCGTATCCAATCCTATATGGAAATCACCCCAAATGCAAGTGACGTGTGGGTGAAAAAGGGTACTCATGCATAAGCATTACAACATGTCCATGCTTTGTGACAATGTTTGTTTGATTGATTGTTGTTTATGTTGATGGTTGTGTGTTTGTTTATTTGTGCATACTCCTGGTTTTCTTTTGTTTTTGATCAGTTTGTTTCTTCTTGTGTCAAAAATCCAAAAATCACATAAAAAATTAGAAAATCAAAAAGTTTTATTGACATTGTTGAGTTTTTGTCTTAAAACTTGTTTTGCCTTATACCTTTGTGCTAATGGCTTTGTGCATTTTCGAGCATAGCTTGGTTTATTGCACTCATATCATTGTGGGAGAAATCTCGAAATCTATGTGATTGTTGTAAATAGATCTTCAAACTTGTCATGAATGATTAGTGAATGGTTATGATGATCTTGAGATATGCATAGACTTGTGTCTATATATCATCCCACTCTTTATTTTTGTTTTTGCTAAAAAGAGCTCACCAAATGTAAATCTCCAAATGAAAAGAGATATTGAGCTGCAAAAGCCTGTCGCACATTCTAGTATTCGACTAGGAAAAAGGGTAAGCGACCTAAAATTAAAGTGATTGTTTATTCAAAAAGCCAAAGGCTAGTTCATTGAAGTGAAATATAAAATATCACTCTCACAATGAGAGGTGATTGTCTCAAAAGATCAAAAAGATCAAATGTTATGATTGAAAGTGGAGTCAAATGTAAAGCTCTAAGATATGTTATCAAGTTTTGTGGGAGGTCATATATACATATTTCTATAATTGAGATGGATCACATTATCTAGTGCTAATTGTGTATGCCTTGGTTGAATTGATTATTGAAATTTCACATTAGACTAAGGACTATCTCATTGTTGATATCCACACACAACACACAAGTTTATGTTCGATAAATGCCATAATCATTTGTGTGATTGTACTTGATGAAATGTGTTTTCACATGCTCAATCTTTGTTAATTCAAGCACGAAAAGATTTTCGAGTGTTTTAGGTGTTTTTGGAAAGTATTTTGTTCAAAAAATCTGAAAATTTCAAAAATCCTTTTTTTGCCCTGTTTTGGCGACTCAGTCGCGGGTAAGTCAAGTCGCAAGCCTCAGTTGCGTCTTCGCAGGTCATTTTTGGCGACTTGTTCGTGAGTGGAAGGTCCTGTCGTGAGGGTTACTCAGAGATTTTCACGGCTCAGCTCGCGACTCCCTCACAGGTAGACCTTCCAGTCGCGAAAAACACTTAGAAAAATTTTTCAAACTTTTGTCTTTGAGTGTTTTGGCGGCTTGAATTGGTGTCTTTGTGGCGACTCACTTCAGTCGTAAAAAACACGTGTTTGGCAAAAATAGGGGCAGTTTTTTAAATCTTTTTCAGTTTTTCCCTCGAACTTTTGTGACTATTCATCTTCTCTCTCAACTGTCTCCTTCCCAAACACTTCGTGCTCCCATTTCCAAACTCCATTGTTGCATATTTTCTGCTCAAAATCTTCAAGTAACAGGTATGAGTTTTCATTCTTGAACTCCTTTCTACTTGGTTTTATGTTTTCCCCCCTTGATTATTCGCATTTGTTTATGTTTTTGAGATGGGTTTGTGTTTCGGCTTTTGCTCTATGTTCATGCTTAGCTTGTGGATACTGTTGCTTGAGTTTGAAATTATTTTAGTTTTTTTTTTGGTCTTCATCATGTGCTTAGCTAAGTTTTTTTTTATCTGAACTTGTGCTGATAAGTTGATTCAAAATGTTCCTATTGTGGATGTGAAGTTTACTGTGCTGAATGTGCACGTTCTATTGTGTGAATCTATTGAGAGCATCTGTGAGTTTTACTATGCTATTTATGAGTCATGTCATTCTCATCACATTGTATGTCTCATTGACATATATCTGTCTTTAGGATGTTTTCTATCTCTGCTGCTTTAATACTCCCCTGCATTCTCCCTGTTGTTCTTGTGTTTTCGTATTTTAAGCCTGTTCATCTGTGTGGTTGATTTCAGTAGCATGGGGTTTAATTGTTTTAGTTCATCTGAGTGGTGACATTTTTGTCCTTGTCACTAATAAAGTTCTAATTTGTTCTACACATGTATTGTACGATGTTGTTGTGGCCTCTTCTGATTGTTCACAGATGGCTCCCTCACTTCCGAAGAAGAAAACTCCTGCAAAGAAGGCTGACAAACGATTGAAAATGGATTCTAATCTGTTTAGGTCGGTTCAACACTTTGAGAGATACAAGGATTTCTTCTTGAAAGCAGGAATTTTTCAAGAAAGATTTGTAGATTTGGAGGATTTAAGAAACACCTTTATCCCTAGCTGTTTTGAAGGGAGAGGATGGGAAAAGCTTCTGAGTGATCTCCCTGTAGTGTGTGAACCCCTGATTAGGGAGTTTTATTCAAATGTTGTGATAAGGGAGGATGATTTAAGCTGCTGGGTTAGAGGTAAAGAATTCACTTTAGATACACATGACATTGATGATGTGCTAGGGCTTGAAGGATTAGAAGATCAGGAGTTTGTCAATTACAAAGATAGGATTGTATCTATTGAAACTGTTCAACAAAGGATAGGTGGACAGAGAGAAGGAAAATGTCTAAATACCACAGCTTTTCCAGTGGACATGAGGTGTCTAACAATAATCATGATGTTTAACCTATATCCCATAAAGAAGTTACTACAATCAACTGTGCAAGAGCAATCTTTCTGATGGATCTCAAAGAAAAGACATTCATTGACATCAGTTCCCACATATATGACACTATTGTGGATGAGACTAGAACAACTTCTAGGCCAAAACTGATCTTTCCTAGTTTGCTAATGAGGATCTTTAGAAAGAACGGTGTTCCAATCCCTCAAGACATCAGTCCTATGTCCACACCCTCTGCAATTAACAAGCTTACCTGCAAAAGGATAAGTGTTCGGCTTCCAGGTGAAGAAGATGAAGGTGATGAAGGAGAGGGTGTCCCAATGGAGACTGAGGCAGAGGCAGCAGGGCATGCATCAACCTCAACACCTAGGAGGAGTGGCAAAAGGACTCGAGCATCATCTTCTTCAAATACACCTCCAGATGCTTTTCAAATCATTCTGGAATGACTTGATGGGATCAGAAGTGTCCAGACTGAGCACTTTGAGAGGATGAGAGCCATGCAGGACCAGATTGATATTTTGTCTGCAAAACTTGACAGCTTCACCACCCAGCATGGACAGTGACCCTTTGGCCATTCCGGTCAAAAAGGGGGAGATGTTTTTTCTGTTGTTGATGAGAAGCAGAAAAGCAGCTCTTAAGGGGGAGTAATGTGTTGAGGGGGAGTTGTCAAAATAAGAGACATTGTTTATATATGCTTATGTTTTGGGTATTTAATGTTTATATGGGTGTGATACACTGTGGTTTTTGGTGTGTTCTTGTTTCTAACTAATAACTTATAATCTTGGTTTAATCTTTTATATACATTGTTGATGTTATTCAACCTATTGTGCTTTGTATTGTGTTTTGTACCCATGTGCTTATGTAAGCTTTTAGCGTTAATGTTTTTATGCATATTCTGTAGGCTTTATGGTTTGTACCTTGCTTAATGCAGCCTTTTATGCTATGTTGAAATCAGTACTTCTATCTAAATGTCTTGCGTTTTGATTTATGTACTGTCACTCTTGTGCCCTTGTAGGATTGTTCCTAGATGCATATACTTTGTGTATTATGCATTGGTTGAGTGTTGAGCATACAAGTATCTTGCTTTGTTCTTGTTAAGTTGTATGTTCAAGTGTTTATTCCAAGTGTGAATGAGCACTGTGATCACTATCTTGTGGTGATTACTTGGTTGATCAAGCTTTGATTTGAATCTTAACTTCATCTTTGCTTGATCACCTTAAGCTTGTTTCATATCAATTTCATGTTTTTCTGCATACAATGATCATGGTGTATTGTTGTGTTTCAGGAGTTTCATGTTCTAATGATTCAAGTGCTTCACAGCTTCTAGAGTTAGGTGTGAGTGAGTTTTGTTCAACTGTTCCCAACTCACATGTTAAGTCTAGAGTTTGTTTTAGGGTTTTGTCACAGAATAGCCAAAGGGGGAGATTGTAAGGTTAAATTTAATCAACCATTTTATTGGCTTTATTCCGTGCCAAATTTGCTTGTATTTTAGTATTTAGTAACCCTGTATTTAGGTGGGTTTGTTGTAAGGGTAGTGAGTGAGATAGAGTGTTGATTGCTCAAGACTGTGTAAGAAAACAGATACTCGCGGCTTGTTCTCGCGGGTGGCTCGCGGCTTCAAGCCGTCGACGCAGCACACGTGCCAGAAGGTGAACGGTCATGCTAGCTGGAGCACTACAGGACAAAACAGGACAACTGGCCATACGGTTATCTTGCGACTGGATCTCGCGACTCAGTCAAGTCGCGAGGTTAAGCCACGAGCCACCCCTATTTTGTAAATCCTGACGTTTCACATTCTTCTCTTACTCCAGTATAAATACCCCTTTTACCCACAAATGAAAGAGAGCTTCCAAATAGAATTTTAAGAGAGAAACCCTAAAGAAAAACAAGATTGATTCACTCACAATCTATACATTAGAGTCTCTTCAAATTCCTCAACTCTCTTCCTCTCCATTGTCAAATCCTTGAGAGGCATTTTACCAAACCTTGTTCTCACCATATTCATCACTGTGATAGGGCTGTTTGGATTTCTAGGAAGCAGTTAGGAAGGAACCAATCTACATTGGTTGATGCTACGGTCTAGTAGCAGAATCCGGGAAGCTAGAAAAGAAAAGGTTCGGCGCAACCTCGTTGGAGCAAGAAGCTTGGAAGGTTTAGGTGCATTGGGTAGATTAGGCTTGGAGGGTCTATTGCTGTCCATGTATCCCAACTACATTTTCTAGTGGATTGTTTACCGCTTGGAGGGCGGCGGAGAGGTTTTTCGCCGAGGGCTTCGGTTTCCTCTTCGATAACACATCGTGTGTTGTCTTTGTGTTTACATCTTCCTTCCCTTTTATCTTTGCCTTTTATTATCTGCTGTGGGTTGTGATTTTAATTTGGCTTAGATAGTTTATCCAATTCTATATTATAGCTTATGTTCATTTTCCGCACACTAGTTGTTTGACATAATACTTGAATTGGTTAATTTGTAAATTGGGGATCTAAACGTTCAGGGGTGTGTATACACATAATTGAACTTTCACTACTGTTAGATTATATTGCCTTCGTATATTTTTCATGCTTGCAAAATTTTAAATTGATCAAATATCAATAGTCATATCCTCAATCAATTAATTAAATCAATTAATTTTTTTGGTTCCCTGAATGTAATTTTTATTTATTTTTATTTCTTTTTAAGGAATCGCTTAAATTGCAATCAAATTGAACATGGGTTTAGGAGTCATATATAGTTTTCTTCCTTAAAAAAGTTCACTCAAAATGTCACCTAAACAGTTGAATTAGGGTTGCCTAGTGGGCTAGGGACCTGACCAAAACCGACCGACCTGAAGCCCAACGAGCAGATCTAAATAGCCTAATTGGTTGAGTACGGGTCTTCTTCCTTTGAAAACCAAAACTTCAGTTCGGGTGTGAATGTTCAATATGTGTATAAAACACCTTGAACGTTTAGACCCCTAATTTACAAAATACCAATTCAAGCTTAATATCAAACAATATATGGAAAATGAACATAAGCTTATAACAGAATTGATAATCAATCTAAACCAAATAAAATCACATCCACAGTAGAAATTAAATGGCAAAGATTAAGGGAAGAGAGATGCAAACACAAGGACAACATAGCGATGTGTTATCAAAGAGGAAACCGAAGCCCTTGGCGTAAAACCTCTCTGCCGCCCTCCAAGCAGTAAATAATCCACTAAAGAATGAAGTTGGGATACATGAACAGCAGAAGACCCTCCAAGCCTAATCTACCTAGTGTACCTAAGACCTCCAAGCTCCTACTCCAACGAGTTTACGCCGAACCTATTTCTTCTTTAGCTTACCGGATTCTGCTATAACCCATAGCATCAACCAATGTGAATTGGTCCTTTCCTAACTGCTTCCTAAGCACCAAATATCCTTCTCATAGATATGGGTATGGTGAGAAAAGGTTTTGGCTAATGTACCTCTCAAGGATGTAACAATGGAGAGGGTGAGAGTTGAGGAATTTGAAGAGTCACTATGTAAAGATTGTGGATGAGTCAATCTTGTTTTTCTCTAGGGTTTCTCTCTCAAAATTCTCTCTGGAAGCTCTCAATATTTCGTGGCATGATGGTTCAGCTTCTCTGCATGCTTCACTTGTGTGCATCTTCTGGCGACTTGCCAGCCGCGAAATCTAGCCGTGAGTCCCTGTTTCACTGCACAGTCTTGAGCATTTCTTCACACTCTCTCACACACCACCCTTACATGATTCCCACCTAAATACAGGGTTTCTAAGTGCTGAATTACAAGCAAATTGGCACGGAATAAAGCCAACAAAATGGTTGATTAAATTCAACCTTACAGGGTGGCGAATTAAAGGATTAGGACCTGCTTAAACTTACCCGACTGAAGCATATTGAAATCAATTTTTAAATTTCTTCCCCGCCCCCCCACTTGTCTTCCTCTTTTTGGTAGAAGACTCATACCATCTCTCCTGACGAGCTGGTTTCGCTCTTATGTCAGAAGGCCATGGTGTGGGGAAATACTCTAAATTTCTCCATAACCAAGTTTGCTAAGGGTCCAAGGAACCTTAATACGGTGATGACCTTTGTTCTCACACCACGGTCATGCTATAACACCATCACTAAGCCCCATGCTTTTTTCCTTATTTCTCTCTTTAGAAGATCTCTCTATAGATTTTCCTTTACATATGATAGTATCTATGATAGATATCTGTGGAGACATTGCTACATGTGATAAGCTAATCTTTCCTTCAATTATCACACGCATTCTCACACACTTGCATGTCACCATTCCTTCCTTTCCTCTCTTTTACAATATGGGTACCATTAGCAAGGAATCTATAAGGAGCAGTGATGTGCAGTTGGCGGCCAAACGGCCACATGTGAAGCCTACTCCCACTGAGCAGGATGAGGCTACTTTTGGTGCTGCAGAGGATGTTACTTATGCCTCTCGACCTTCTTCATCTTGTACTCCTTCCGCTTCTGGAGTAGAGGCATCTCTTGCTACCATTATGAACCAGCTTTAGCATATGCATGCTAATTTTGGTCTTGACCACATTTTTGATGAGATGTGTTAGATGAACACTAGGATTGGTCGCATCGCTCTTCAACAATCTCGTAGAGCTAGCATAAAGATAGATTAGTTGGGGGGAGATTGCTTTGAGAGATGTAGTGAGGTTTTGGTGTATATTTCTCATTGCATGTACCATGGTCTTGTGACCTTTACATACATTGTTGTACTTCTTCTCTCTCTTTCTCTCTCTCTATATATATGATGATGTATGTTTTTTCACATCTATCTTACATGTGCTGTTTCTTTTCTCTCTTTATACACATGTTTTTTCTTTTATATAACTTGTCTTTATTTCACACTTGATGCCTTAATGGATCTTGTTTAAGTGTTTTAGATAAGACAGGTTGCAAGTCTTTCATTCCGTGATCTCTTTTCTTGCAAAGTTTTTCAAGAGATCATTGTAGTTATTAGGCTTATGTAATTTTGGTTTTTGTAATAGTTATGGAGATTGTTGCTTTATACATCTCTCATACTGTAAGGTTCAATTTAATTGTAAGGTTGAATTTAATCAACCATCTTGTTGGCTTTATTCCGTGCCAAATTTGCTTGTATTTCAACATTTAGTAACCCTGTATTTAGGTGGGTTTTGTTGTAAGGGTAGTGAGTGAGATAGAGTGATTGAATGCTCAAGAGTGTGCAAGAAAACAGAGTCTCACGGCTTGATCTCGTAGGTGACTCGTGGTTGCAAGTTGCCAGAAGCAGCACACGTGCCAAGCATGCCAGAAGTCGAAGCGTCATGCTAGCTGGAGAACTACAGGACAAAATAGGATAACTAGCCGTTCTGTTATCACGCAGCTGGAACTCGCGACTTAGTCAAGCCGTGAGCCACCCCTGTTTTGAAAAACTTGACGTTTCACATTCTTTTCTCACCCCAGTATAAATACCTCTTATACCCACAAAAGAAAGAGAGCTTCCAGAGAGAATTTTGAAAGAGAAACCCTAGAGTAAAATAAGATTGATTCATCTACAATCTTTACATAAGAGTCTCTTCAAATTCCTCCACTCTCTTCCTCTCCATTGTCAAATCCTTGAGAGGCATTTTACCAAAACCTTTTTCTTACCATATCCATTACTGTGAGAGGGCTGTTTGGTGTTCTGGGAAGCAGTTAGGAAGGAACCAATTTACATTGGTTGATGCTATGGTCAAGTAGCGGAATCCAAGAAGTTAGAAAAGAAATAGGTTCGGCATAACCTCGTTGGAGCAAGAAGCTTGGAGGGCTTAGATGCACTGGGTAGATTAGGCTTGGAGGGTCCATTGTTGTCCATGTATCCCAACTACATTTTCTAGTGGATTGTTTACGGCTTGGAGGGCGGCGGAGAGGTTTTACACCGAGGGCTTCGGTTTCCTCTTCGATAACACACCGCATGTTGTCCTTGTGTTTGCATCTTCCTCCCCTTTTATCTTTGCCTTTTATTATCTGTTGTGGGTTATGATTTTAATTTGGCTTAGATTGTTTTCCAATTCTGTTTTATAGCTTTTGTTCATTTTCTGCACAATAGTTGTTTGACATAAAGGTTGAATTGGTTAATTTGTAAATTGGGGGTCTAAACGTTCAAGGGTGTTTTTACACTATTTGAACTTTCAATTGGTATTAGAGCAGGTGCACTTGTTGTGGTTTAATTACCTAAGTGCGATCCTAGGCCCCTTTGTTTTGGATGCTGTTATGGAAAATACCATGCTGAATTATAGTTTAAGTGTTTGTGAAAATGACTATATGAGTATGTTTGAAGGGTGTCTTAACAATGAACTCGTAGAGTTGTTAAAAACAAAGAAACATGCTAGGATATTTGTTCACATGCTGAAATATTTTGAAAATCAGAATCACATCTTACACAGTAGCATATCTGAATCTAAATCATTGATTAAGAAATACAAAAGAAAGAATAGAATGTTGTGTGAGATGATCGAGAGTCTGAAAATGAAAGGTCAATCTGACAGAAGCATGAAAACTGATGATAATATTCTGTTTGAAGGTCAAGAATGTTTGTCTCATGTGAGCTTATTTGTGCATACCTCATTGAAGGTATTTAATTCATGCTTGTGGTATCTTGACAGCGGTTGTTATTGTCATACGACAGGGGATAAGTCACTGTTTAAGACACTCAAAGAAAAGGTTGGTGACTATGTGACTTTTGGTGATGGAAGTCATGCTCAAGTTCTCGGTAAAGGGACTATCGAGATACCTGGATTACCTTTGTTGAAAGATGTGTTATATATCAAAGGGTTGAAGTCAAATCTTCTGAGCATCACTCAAATATGTGATGAGGATTTCCTGGTACAATTCTCGAAGAAGGGATGCTTAATCATCAATGAAGAAGGGATTCAAGTCTTAGATGGAAATTGGACTACAGACAACTACTATGGAGTAGTTCCTACGGCACCCATTTCGTGTAGAAGTGCTCGTGTTGACATGTTGGAACTTTAGCATCACAGATTTGGGCATGCGAATTTCAAAAAAGTAGCTAAAGTGTCCAAACTTGAAGCAGTTGAGGGATTTCCTAAGTTTGGAAAGGTGAAGAAGACTATTCGTGGTGCATGTCAAATGGGAAAGCAAACAAAGGCAAATCATCACAAGGTGAATGTGATTGCTACTTCTTGGTGTTTAGAGTTACTTCATGTTGATCTAATGGGGCCTACCAGAACTGAAAGTCTAGGAGGAAAGAGGTACATTATGGTCATTGTGGATGATTACTCAAGATACACTTGGGTTGAATTTCTTAGAGAAAAATCAGAAGCATGTGAAAGGTTAGAAATTCTGTGCAGGAAACTACAAAACGAGAGAGGGGTCCCTATTGCCAAGATAAGAAGTGATCATGGGAGGGAATTTGAGAATGCAAGATTTGAGTCTTTCTGTGAAAAGAATGGAATCAAAAAGGAATTTTCAGTCCACAAAACTGCACAACAAAATGGAGTGATAGAGTGAGAATCGGGTGATTCAGGAAATGGCAAGAGTCATGTTACTCAACAAGCAAATACCTCAAAAGTTTTGGGGAGAAGCTGTCAACAACTCGTGTCACATTGGCAATAGAATATTTTTCCAAGTAGGAACAAAGAAGACCGCTTATGAGATTTGGAATGTAAAGAAGCCTAGAGTAAAGTATTTTCGAGTGTTTGGAAGCAAGTGTTATATCCTAAATGATCAGGAGAATCTTGGGAAGTTTGATGCGAGAAGTGATGAAGGTATTTTTCTTGGGTACTCTACTACGAGTCGGGCGTATAGAGTTTTTAACAAGAGAACTAAGACAGTGATGGAGTCCATCAATGTCAAGATTGATAATGCCTTATCTAAGGTGGAGATGATTGATGATGGAGAAGGGCCGAGCACCAAAGAACCCGATGTTGAGGTCGAAGCTCTTTATATAGAAGTTGAAGAATCTACACCAGAAGAAGAATTAACTCCCATGAACCCAAGAGTGGAAACAAGATCGATGTCTAGAACATCAAGTCCTCTTACTCCTCCAGAAGTCCATCCTCCTGTCTCACGGAGTGATGAAGTCTCCACATCAAAGAAACCATCTTCAAGAGTGATTAAGAACCATCTGGAAAGCAATATCATAGGGTCTCTAGATGAAGGTCTTCACCTCAGAAAAGGAAACATCCTTTTGGCCAATCATGTAACATATCATTGCTACCTTGCTCAATTTGAGCCAAAAAGAGTAGAAGAGGCTCTTCAAGATAAGAATTGGGTTGAGTCAATGCATGAAGAGCTGAATCAGTTTGTGAGGAATGATGTGTGGGAACTTGCGCCAAGGCCTGAAAATGCTCATGTCATAGGCACGAAATGGATATTCAAAAATAAAACTGATGAAGATGGAGAGATAATACAGAATAAATCTAGATTAGTAGCTCAAGGATACACTTAAGTAGAAGGAGTAGGCTTTGATGAATCCTTCGCTCCAGTGGCAAGACTTGAGTCTATTCGAATTCTCATGTCCATTGCATGCACTATGAACTTCAAGCTCTATCAAATGGATGTAAAATGTGCATTTCTAAATGGATACCTGAATGAAGAAGTGTTTGTTGAGCAACCAAAAGGATTTGAGGATCCTCACTTTCCTGATCATGTGTTGAGATTGAAGAAAGCCCTTTATAGCTTAAAACAAGCACCTAGAGCTTGGTATGATCGGCTTACACATTACCTCCTAGATAGAGGATTCAAAAGGGGATATGCCGATCGGACTTTGTTTGTCAAAAATGATGAAGATTATCTCCTTATGGCACAAGTTTATGTTGATGACATAGTGTTTGGGGCTACCATTGAAGATCGTGCTATTGAATTTTCTGAGGAGATGAAGAAAGAATTTGAGAAGAGTATGGTGGGGGAACTCACATTTTTCTTGGGCCTTCAAGTCAAACAACAGAAGGAAGGTATATTCGTTTCACAAGAGAAGTATGCTAGAAACATTGTCAAGAAGTTTGGACTAGACTCCAAAAAACATGCCTCCACTCCCATGAGCTCGTCTACTAAACTGAATGTTGGTTCCTTTAGAGGAGAAGTAAGTCCTACCTTATATAGGAGTATCATTGGGAGTTTAGTCTATCTTACAGCTAGTAGACTAGACATTGCATTCAGTGTTGGTGTTTGTGCCTGATATCAAGCTAATCCAAAAGAATCTCACCTGACTGCAGTTAAGCGAATTATTCAATATATTAATGGAACTTCAGACTATGGTCTGTGGTATTCAAAAGACTCAAATGCTTGTCTTGCCAGGTATTCAGATGCTGACTGGGCTGGTAGTGTGGACGATCGGAAGAGTACTTCAGGAGGCTGCTTCTACCTTGGTAACAATCTTGTCTTGGGGATGAGCAAGAAACAAAATTCCGTGTCTCTCTCTATTGCTGAAGTAGAATACATCGCCACTGGAAGTTGTTGCACTCAACTTCTTTGGATGAAGAAATTACTTCATGATAATGGAATTCCTCAAGAGACGATGTGTGTCTTCTGTGACAACACCAGTGCCATCAATCTTTCCAAGAATCCTGTCCAGCATTCAAAATTTAAACACACAGAGATACGTTACCATTTCATTCGAGATCTGGTAGAGGAAAGAGTTGTGTGTCTTGAATTCATACACACCGACAATCAAAAGGCGGACATCTTCACCAAGCCTCTCGATAGTCCACGGTTTGAATCACTCCGTAAGACCATTGGTGTTGGTACAATTCCTTGAATCTCTTGTGAGATATGTGCTTCACATATTTACAATGGGTTAATTTTGTTTGTGTTGGGGCACACACTAATTTGTTGGCTTTTTGTATAGCATGATTCTGTTGGATGTTAACTGCTTTGTTTGCTTTTGTTATTTTTACATTGTTGTCTTTGATCAATATTTTTCTTCTTATGTGTCAAAAATCCGAAAACCACATAAAAAATAGAAAATCAAAAAGTTTGATTGACATTGTTGAGTTTTGTCTCAAAACTTGTTTTGCCTTATACCTTTGTGCTAATGGCTTTGTGCATTTTTGAGCGTAGCTTGCTTCTTTGCACTCTTATCACGGTCGAAGAAATCTTGAAATCTATGTGACTGTTGTAAATAGATCTTCAAACTTGTCATGAATGATTAGTGAATGGTTATGTTGATTTTGAGACTTGCATAGACTTGTGCCTATATATCTTCCCACTCTTTATTTTTTTTTGCTAAAGAGAGCTCACCAAATGTAAATCTCCAAATGACAAGAGATATTGAGTTGCAAAAGCATGTCGCACATACTAGTATTTGACTAGGAAAAAGGGAAAGTGACCAAAAATTTATGTGAATGTTTATTTAAAAAGCCAAAGGCTATCTCATCAAGGTGAAATATCAAATATCACTCTCACAATGAGAGGTGATTGTCTTAAAAGGACCAAAAAGATCAAATGTTATGATTGAATGTGGAGTCAAATGTAAAGCTCCAAGTTATGTTATCAAGTTTTGTGGGAGGTCATATATGCATACTTCTATAATTGAGATGGGTCACATGGTCTAGTGCTAATTGTGTATGCCTTGGTTGAATTGATCATTGAAGCTTCACATTTGACTAAGGACTATCTCATTGTTGATATCCACACACAGCACACAAGTTTATATTCAATAAATGCCATATTCATTTGTGTGATTGTACTTGATGAAATGTGTTTTCACATGCTCAATCTTTGTTAATTCAAGCACAAAAATATTTTTGAGTGTTTTAGGTGTTTTTGGAAAGTATTTTGTTCTTCAAAAATTGAAAATTTCAAAAAAACAGTTTTACCCTGTTTTGGCGACTCAGTCGTGGGTAAGTCAAGTCGCATGCCACAGTCGCAAGCTTGCGGGTCATTTTTGGCGACTTGTTCATGAGTGAAAGGTCCAATCGCGAGGGGTACTCAGAGATTTTCATGGCTCAGCTCGCAGCTCCCTCGCGAGTAAGACTTCCAATCGCGAAAAACACTTAGCAAAATTTTTCAAATTTTCGATTTGAAGTGTTTTGGCAGGTAAACTTGGCGACTCTCTGGCGACTTACCTCAATCGCGAAAATCGCGTGTTCTGCAAAATGAGCTCATTTTCAACATTTTTCTCCAAAAGGGGTTCTCATTTGCTTGTCTTGCACTCTGTGTCTGTTCACTTTCTGGTCTTACTTTCATTTATTCAACATCACTGTGGTAATCTTCAAATTCTTTCACCAAATTGTTACCATTCAATCTATCTTTAAGGAAAGGTATGGGTTTTGTCTTCTACTCTTTGTTTTTCTCAGTTATTGCCTTTTTAATCATGGTTTTTGTGTTCTATTTGGTATTCATATTTCTCTTACCCATGTTTGGTTACTTGAGTGTATGATGTTCTCATTTTTGTGTGGTTTTAATCTGATCCACTCTATTTTGTAGTTACATTTGGGTCATTATTGTCCCTCATTGTTAGTTTCTGGTCATTTCCATCTAGCTCTTAGGGTTTTTTTCATTATCCCTAATTTGACACTAAACCACTGCTAATAATGTCTGTTGGATTGTGTTCTTTCTTTTCCACTATTCATGATACAGACTGGAAATGTCTCCATTCAAAAAAGCAGCTGTGAAAGGAGGTAGTTCCAAAGAAAAGGAACCTGTCATTGATGTCGATGACTACTCACCTCAATCAAAAGGGACTCGTTCTTTATCAAAAGGGTTCGATCCCAACAAGTTCATATCCTATGCTGCCTTTTAGTCTCATGAGAATTATTTTCGAAATGCTACACCATTACTGGAAAGACCTGTTGACCAATCATCACTTTATGACACTAACATTCTGAAATGGTTTGCTCACAAGGATTGGAATTACCTTCTCTCTGATCAGGATGACGCGTATGAGAATTTGGTAAAGGAATTTTATGCCAACGCGATTGTGGAAGAAGAAGAACTTAAGTGCTGGGTTAGGAAAAAGAGTTTTTCAGTCTCTCCTGCATATTTGGCAGAGATCCTTCACATCAACCGACCAATGCTTCGACACTCACCGTTTTATGATGATCTTTGTCCTGATGAGGAACTCCTTAAGGAGGGTCTTGGACAAGACTTGGAATTCTCATCCAAAGGAAACTCCGTCAGTGTTTCCTCTCTTCCTCCATAACTGAGAGTGCTTACAATTGTGATGTTTCACAATTTGTACCCCCTATCAAGCACTGGGTATATGAACCTCGGATGTGCCTTGTTTCTTTATGACCTAATCTCTGATGTGGAAATTGACATCTGTGCTCATATCTTTCATGTTATGCGCAAAACGGTTCTACGAACTGTGTCCCGAATATGTGTTCCTTTTTGCTGTCTCATTTCAAGGATCTTGAAGCTCAAAGGAATTTATCCAACGACAGATGAATTTCCTTATTCAAAACTGAGTCCAATCAACATGCGTACATTCAATGCAAGCATTGGTCATAGTCGGAAGAGAGCCAAACCGGAAACTTCCACATCTCACAGTGGTTCACATTTCAGCACCTTCTCCCTTGACGAAAAACTTGATCACATTGTATCCTCCGTACACGAGTTGAATACCAAGATGTCCGGACTCACATCTACTCTACACCATCACAGCACTTGATGGGATATGAAGTTTACCTCACTCCAAACTCAATTGGATCAGATTCAGAGGAGGCTAGAAGAGAATGTATAGCTATTCCATGACAAAAAGGGGGAGATGATGTCATAAAGGAAGGATGAAAGGGGGAGTGATAGCTTGATCAGAGGGGGAGGATATTCCCTAAGGGGGAGTGTTTCTACATTTTTTTTTCAGTTTAAGTTGTTATATTGTAGTTTGTACCCATGTTGCTTTTGTAAGCTTTTAGGGTTTATGTTCTTTTATTGTAGGCTTTATGGCTTGTACCATGCTTTATGCAGCCTCTATGTTTTTGTTAAATCAGTACTTCTATCCAAATGTCATGCATTTTCTGGTTAAGTACTGTCACTCTTGTGCCCTTGTAGGATTGTTCCTAGATGCATATACTTAGTGTATTATGCATTGGTTGAGTGTTGGGCATACAAGTAACTTGCATTGTTCTTGTTTGCTTGTATGTTCAAGTGTTCATTCCAAGTGTGAATGAGTGTAAGGTTGAATTTATTCAACTATCTAATTGGTTTTATTCCGTGCCAAATTTGCTTGTAATTCAGCATTTAGTAACCCTGTATTTAGGTGGGTTTGATGTAAGGGTAGTGAGTGAGATAGAGTGAAGATTGCTCAAGAGTGTGTAAGAAAACAGAGACTCGCGGCTGCAAGCCGCCAGACGCAGCACACGTGCCAAGCATGCTGGAAGGTGAACAGTCATGCAAGCTGAAGCACTACAGGACAAAACAAGACAACTGGCTATACGGTTATCTCGCGACTGGATCTCGCGACTTAGTCAAGCCGCGAGGTCAAGCCGCGAGCCACCCCTGTTTTGTTAAACCTGACGTTTCACATTCCTCTCCCACTCTAGTATAAATACCCTTTTTACCCACGATTGAAAGAGAGCTTCCAGAGAGAATTTTGAGAGAGAAATCCTAAAGAAAAACAAGATTGATTCACCCACAATCTATACCTTAGAGTCTCTTCAAATTCCTCAACTCTCTTCCTCTCCATTGTCAAATCCTTGAGAGGCATTATACCAAACCTGGTTCTCACCATCATCATCACTGTGAGACAGCTGTTTGGATTTCTGGGAAGCAGTTAGGAAGGAACCAATCTTCATTGGTTGATGCTACGGTCTAGTAGCGGAATCCGGGAAGCTAGAAAAGAAAAAGGTTCGGCGCAACCTTGTTGGAGCAAGAAGCTTGGAGGGCTTAGGTGCACTGGGTAGATTAGGCTTGGAGGGTCTATTGCTGTCCATGTATCCCAACTGTATTTTCTAGTGGATTGTTTACCGCTTGGAGGGCGGTGGAGAGGTTTTACGTCGAGGGCTTCGGTTTCCTCTTCGATAACACATCGCTTGTTGTCTTTGTGTTTGCATCTTCCTTCCTCTCTATATTTGCCTTTTTATTATCTGCTGTGGATTTTATTTTGTGTTGGCTTAGATAGTTTTTAACCGATTTCATATTATAACATATGTTAAGTTTCCGCACACTAGTTGTTTGACATATTGCTTGAATTGGTTAAGTTGTAATTTGGGGGTCTAAACGTTTAAGGGTGTTTATACACGTTTTTGAACTATCAATTGGTATCAGTGCAGGTACACTTGTTGTGGTTTTACTACCTAAGTGTGATCCTAGACCCCTGTGTTGTGGTTGTTGTTATGGAAAATACCATGCTGAATTGTAGTTTAAGTGTTTGTGAAAATGACTCTATGCATATGTCTGAAAGGTGTCTTACTAATGATCTAGTAGAGCTGTTAAAAACTAAGAAACATGCTAGAGTATTTGTTCACATGCTGGAATATCTTGAAAATCAGAATCATGTCTTACACAGTAGCATATCTGAATCTAAATCATTGATTAAGAAATATAAAAGAAAGAATAGAATGTTGTGTGAGATGATTGAGAATCTGAAAATAAAAAATCAATCTGAAAGAAGCATGAAAACTGATGATGAGTTTGTGTTTGAAGGTCAAGAATGTTTGTCACATGTGAACCTATTTGTGCATACCTCATTGAAGGTGTTTAATGCGTGTTTGTGGTATCTTGACAGTGGGTGTTCTCGCCATATGACAGGGGATAAGTCACTGTTTAAGACACTCAAAGATAAGGTTGGTGACTATGTGACCTTTGGTGATGGAAGTCATGCTCAAGTCCTAGGCAAAGGAACCATTGAGATACCTGGTTTGCCGCTGTTGAAAGATGTGTTGTATATAAAAGGGCTGAAGGCAAATTTGCTGAGCATCACTCAAATTTGTGATGATGATTTCCTGGTACAATTCTCTAAGAAGGGATTCTTGATCATCAATGAAGAGGGGATTCAGGTTTTGGAAGGAAATCGGACTACAGATAACTGTTATGGAATAGTTCCCACAGCACCCATATCGTGTAGAAGTGCTCATGTGGATATGTTGGAGCTGTGGCATCACAGATTTGGGCATGCCAACTTCAAACAAGTAGCAAAAGTCTCCAAACTTGAAGCAGTCGAGGGACTTCCTAAGTTTGGAAAAGTAAAGAAGACCGTTTGTGGTGCGTGTCAAATGGGGAAGCAAATTAAGGCAAGTCATCACAAGGTGAATGTGATTGCCACTTCTCGGTGCTTGGAGTTACTTCATGTTGATCTAATGGGGCCTACCAGAACTAAAAGCCTAGGGGGGAAGAGATACATTATGGTCATTGTGGACGACTACTCAAGATACACTTAGGTTGAATTCCTTAGAGAAAAATCAGAAGCTTGCGAGAGGTTGGAGATTCTGTGTAAGAAACTACAAAATGAAAAAGGGATTCCGATAGCCAAAATTAGAAGTGATCATGGGAGGGAATTTGAGAATGCAAGATTCGAGGCCTTCTGTGAGAAGAATGGAATTAAAAGAGAATTTTCAGCTCCCAAAACTCCACAACAAAATGGAGTGGTAGAGAGAAAAAATCGTGTGATTCAGGAGATGGCAAGAGTCATGTTGCTTAACAAGCAAATACCTCAAAAATTTTGGGGAGAAGCTGTCAACACCTCGTGTCACATTGGCAATAGGATTTTCTTTCGAGTTGGTACAAAGAAGACTGCCTATGAGATATGGAATGGGAAGAAGCCTAAAGTGAAGTATTTCCAGGTGTTTGGAAGTTGCTGCACTCAGCTTCTTTGAATGAAGAAATTACTTCATGACTATGGAATTCCTCAAGAAACGATGTGTGTCTTCTGTGACAACACCAGTGCCATCAATCTTTCCAAAAATCCTGTCCAGCATTCAAAATCTAAACACATAGAGATACGTTACCATTTCATTCGGGATTTGGTAGAGGAAAGAGTTGTGTGTCTTGAGTTCATACACACCGACAATCAAAAGGCGGACATCTTCACCAAGCCTCTCGATGGTCCACGGTTTGAATCACTCCGTAAGACCATTGGTGTTGGTACAATTCCTTGACTCTCTTGTGTGTTGTGTGGTTCACATATTTATAATATGATAAGTTTGTTTGTGTTGGGGCACACACTTCTTTGTTAGCTCTTTGTGCAACATGTTTATTGTTTGTTTGTCCATTTGTGAATACTGTTGCTTCTTTCTTTGTTTGTTCAATCATTTTCTTCTTTTATGTCAAAAATCCAAAAATCACATAAAAAAAATTAGAAAATCAAAAAGCTTGATTGACATTGTTGAGTTTTTGTCTCAAAACTTGTTTTGCCTTGTACCTTTGTGCTAATGGCTTTGTGCATTTTCGAGCATTACTTGTTTCTTTGCACTCATATCTCTGTGGGAGAAATCTTGAAATCTTTGTGATTGTTGTAAATAGATCTTCAAACTTGTCATGAATGATTAGTGAATGGTTTTGTTGATCTTGAGACATGCATAGACTTGTGTCTATATATCATCCCACTCTTTATTTTTGATTTGCTAAAAAGAGCTCACCAAATGTAAATCGCCAAATGAAAAGAGATATTGAGCTGCAAAAGCCTGTCGCACATTCTAGTATTTGACTAGGAAAAAGGGTAAGCAACCTTATATTAAAGTGAATGTTTATTCAAAAAGCCAAAGGCTTGTTCTTTAAAGTGAATTGTCATATATTACTCTCACAATGAGAGATGATTGCCTCAAAAGATCAAAAAGATCAAATGTTATGATTGAAAGTGGAGTCAAATGTTAAGCTCCAAGTTATGTTATCAAGTTGTGTGGGAGGTCATATATACATATTTCTATAATTGAGATGGGTCACATGATCTAGTACTAATTGTGTATGCCTTGGTTGAATTGATCATTGAAACTTCACATTAGACAAAGGATTATCTCATTGTTGATATCCACACACAACACACAAGTTTATGTTCAATAAATGCCATATTCATTTGTGTGATTGTACTTGATGAAATGTGTTTTCACATGCTCAATCTTTGTTAATTAAAGCACAAAAAGATTTTTGAGTGTTTTAGGTGTTTTTGGAAAGTATTTTGTTTGAAAAATTTGAACATTTCAAAAATCCTGTTTTGCCCTGTTCTGGTGGCTCAGTCGCGGGTATGTCAAGTCGCGTGCCTCAATCGCGTCTTCACTGGTCATTTTTGGCGACTTGTTCGCGAGTGGAAGGTCCAGTCGCGCGGTTTACTCAGAGATTTTCGTGGCTCAGCTCGCGACTCACTCGCGAGTAGACCTTCCAGTCACGAAAAACACTTAGAAAAATTTTCACAATTTTTGTCCTTGAGTGTTTTGGCGGCTTGATCTGGTGACTTTGTGGCGACTTGTTTCAGTCGCGAAAATCGCGTGTTTTGGAAATATAGGGACAGTTTTTAAACTTTTTGTTTTTCCCTCGATCTTTTTGTGAACTGTTCATTGTCTTTCTCATCTGCTCTTACCCATTCACACCGTGCCTCCATTTTCGATCTCCATTGTTTGCCTCTTTTCAGCTCAAAAGCATCGAGTAACAGGTATGGTTTTTCTGTCTTGAACTCTATTCTACTTGTTGTTATGGTTTTCCCTCTGGATTATTCGAATTTGATTGTGATTTTGAGATGGGTTTTTAGCTCAGCTATTACTCTTTGTCCATGCTTAGCTTATGGAAATTTTTGTTTCTGTTTTGAGCTATTTTATACTATTGGTTTTGTTCTTCATCTTGTGCTTAGCTAGGGTTAGCTATTTTTGTCTGATCTGCTGTTGATGTGGTGTTTCAAAATGATCCTGTGTGATATCCTGTTGATGTGTTGTTGAATGTGGGTCCTTTTTCAGCTGATTGTGTAGTTTTATTTTGACTCCCTCTACTGTGTAGTTCAATTTGGGCCATTTGTGTCCTTCATTGCTATTTTCTGGCCATTTTCATCCAGCTATTAGGGTTTCTTCATTGTCCCTAAATTTTCGCTAACCCACTGCTAATAAAGTTTGTTGGATTGTGTTCTGCCATTTCTCTTGTTCATAATGCAGACTAGTCATGTCACCATTCAAGTAAGCTGCTGTGAAAGGAGGTAGTTCCAAAGGGAAGGAACCAGTAATTGATATTGATGATTACCCACCTCAAACAAAAGGGACTCGCTCTTCATCAAAGAGCTTTGATCCCAACAAGTTCAGATCATATGCAGCCTATCAGTCTTATGAGAATTACTTTCTACATGCCACACCATTACTAGAAAGAGCTGTGGATCAGCCCTCACTTCATGACACTGACATTCCGAAATGGTTTGCTCACAAGGATTGGAATTACCTTCTCTCTGATCTGGATGACGCGTATGAAAATTTGGTAAAAGAATTTTATGCTAACGCAATTGTGGAAGGAGATGAACTTAAGTGCTGGGTTCGGAAAAAGAGCTTTTCTGTCTCTCCTGCATATCTGGCAGAAATTCTTCACATCAACAGACCAATTTTCCAACATTCACCGGTTTATGATGATCTTTGTCCTGATGAGGAGCTTCCCAAAGAAAGTCTTGGTCAAGATTTGGAGTTCTCACCAAATGGGAAATCCATCAGTGTTTCCTCTCTTTCTCCAAAACTGAGAGTGCTTACAATTGTGATGTTTCACAATTTGTACCCTTTATCAAGCACTGGGTATATGAACCTCAGACGTGCGTTGTTTCTTCATGATCTAATCTCTGATGTGGAAATAGACATCTGTGCTCATATCTTTCATGTTCTGCGCAAAACGGTTCTTCGAACTGAGTCTCGGATGTGCGTTCCTTTCTGTAGTCTCATTTCACGGATCTTGAAGCTCAAAGGAATTTATCCAACGGCAGAAGAATCTCCTATCTCAAAACCAAGTCCAATCAATATGCGTACATACAATGCAAGCATTGGACATAGTCGGAAGAGAGCCAAACCAGAAACTTCTGCATCTTACAGTGGATCTCATTTCAGCACTCTCTCCCTAAATGAGAAACTTGATCGCATTGTATCCTCTGTCCACGAGTTGAATACAAAGATGTCTGGACTCACAGCTTCTCTACACCATCAAAGCACTCGATGGGATATGAAGTTTACTTCTCTTCAAACTCAATTGGATCAAATTCAGAGAAAGCTGGAAGAGGATGAATAGCCTATTCCATGACAAAAAGGGGGAGTGATAGGCATGATCAGAGGGGGAGGATATTACCTAAAGGGGAGTGTCTTTACA
Source organism: Quercus lobata (assembly GCF_001633185.2). Taxonomy (NCBI): domain Eukaryota; kingdom Viridiplantae; phylum Streptophyta; class Magnoliopsida; order Fagales; family Fagaceae; genus Quercus; species Quercus lobata. Next base: position 21,874,832 of record NC_044912.1, on the reverse strand, counting down.
GTCTTCTTCAGTTTAAGTTTTCACTTTAAGTTGATATATTGTGTTTTTGTAAACTGTTATTCAGGATGTTTTGTGTTTTGTACCCATGTGCTTTTGTAAGCTTTTAGGGTTAATGTTTTATGCATAGTTTGTAGGCTTTATGGTATGTACCTTGCTTAATGCAGCCTTTATGCTATGTTGAAATCAGTACTTTAATGATAAATGTCTTGCATTTTGATTTATGTACTGTCACTCTTGTGCCCTTGTAGGATTGTTCCTAGATGCATATACCTTGTGTATTATGCATTGGTTGAGTGTTGAACATACAAGTGTCTTGCCTTGTACTTGTTAACTTGTATGTTTTTGTGTTCATTCCAAGTGTGAATGAGCACTGTGATCACTACCTTGTGGTGTTCACTTGGTTGATCAAGCCATGGTTTGTTTCTTAACTCCATCTTTGCTTGATCACATAGTGCCTGTTTCATATGCATTTATAGTTTTTTGTTTACAATGATCATGGTGTATTGTTGTGTTTCAGGAGTATTATGTTCATATGATTCAAGTGCTTCACAGCTTCTAAAGTTAGGTGTGAATGAGTTTTGTTCAACTGTTCTCAACTCACATGTTAAGTCTAGAGTCTGTTTTAGGGTTTTGTCACGGAATAGCCAAAGGGGGAGATTGTAAGGTTGAATTTATTCAACTATCTAATTGGCTTTATTCCGTGCCAAATTTGCTTGTAATTCAGCATTTAGTAACCCTGTATTTAGGTGGGTTTGATGTAAGGGTAGTGAGTGAGATAGAGTGAAGATTGCTCAAGAGTGTGCAAGAAAACAGAGACTCGCGGCTGGGACTCGTGGGTGACTCGCGGCTGCAAGCCGCCAGACGCAGCACACGTGCCAAGCATGCTGGAAGATGAACAGTCATGCAAGCTGGAGCACTACAGGACAAAACAGGACAACTGGCCATACGGTTATCTCGCGACTGGATCTCGCGACTTAGTCAAGCCGCGAGGTCAAGCTGCGAGCCACCCCTGTTTTGTTAAACCTGACGTTTCACATTCCTCTCCCACTCCAGTATAAATACCCCTTTTACCCACGATTGAAAGAGAGCTTCCAGAGGGAATTTTGAGAGAGAAACCCTAAAGAAAAACAAGATTGATTCACCCACAATCTATACCTTAGAGTCTCTTCAAATTCCTCAACTCTCTTCCTCTCCATTGTCAAATCCTTGAGAGGCATTATACCAAACCTGGTTCTCACCATCATCATCACTATGAGACAGCTGTTTGGATTTCTGGGAAGCAGTTAGGAAGGAACCAATCTTCATTGGTTGATGCTACGGTCTAGTAGCGGAATCCGGGAAGCTAGAAAAGAAAAAGGTTCGGCGCAACCTCGTTGGAGCAAGAAGCTTGGAGGGCTTAGGTGCACTGGGTAGATTAGACTTGGAGGGTCTATTGCTGTCCATGTATCCCAATTGTATTTTCTAGTGGATTGTTTACCGCTTGGAGGGCGGTGGAGAGGTTTTACGCCGAGGGCTTCGGTTTCCTCTTCGATAACACATCGCGTGTTGTCTTTGTGTTTGCATCTTCCTTCCTCTCTATATTTGCCTTTTTATTATCTGCTGTGGATTTTATTTTGTGTTGGCTTAGATAGTTTTTAACCAATTTCATATTATAACATATGTTAAGTTTCCACACACTAGTTGTTTGACATATTGCTTGAATTGGTTAAGTTGTAATTTGGGGGTTTAAACGTTCAAGGATGTTTATACACGTTTTTGAACTATCAATGAGCATTGTGTTCACTACCTTATAGTGATTACTTGGTTGATCAAGCCATGATTTGTCTCTTAACTCCATCTTTGCTTGATCACATATTGCCTGTTTCATATGCATTTCATACTTTTCTGCATACAATGATCATGGTGTATTGTTGTGTTTCAGGAGTTTCATGTTCATATGATTCAAGTGCTTCACAGCTTCTAGAGTTAGGTGTGAGTGAGTTTTGCTCAACTGTTCCCAACTCACATGTTAAGTCTAGAGTCTGTTTTAGGGTTTTGTCACGAAATAGCTAAAGGGGGAGATTGTAAGGTTGAATTTAATCAACCATCTTGTTGGTTTTATTCCGTGTCAAATTTTCTTATATTTCAGCATTTAGTAACCATGTATTTAGGTGGGTTTTGTTGTAAGGGTAGTGAGTGAGATAGAGTGATTGAATGCTCAAGAGTGTGCAAGAAAACAGAGTCTTGCGGCTGCAAGCCACCAGAAGCAGCACATGTGCCAAGCATGCCAGAAGTCGAAGCGTCATGCTAGCTGGAGCACTACAGAACAAAATAGGACAACTGACCGTTCAGTTATCGCACGGCTAGAACTCGCTACTCAGTCAAGCTGCGAGTCCAAGCTGCGAGCCACCCCTGTTTTGAAAAACCTGACGTTTCACATTCTTTTCTCACCCCAGTATAAATACCCCTTATACCCACAAAAGAAAGAGAGGTTCTAGAGAGAATTTTGAGAGAGAAACCCTAGAGTAAAACAAGATTGATTCATCTACAATCTTTACACAAGAGTCTCTTCAAATTCCTCAACTCTCTTCCTTTCTAATGCCAAATCCTTGAGAGGCATTTTACCAAAACCTTTTTCTCACCATATCCATTACTGTGAGAGAGCTATTTGGTGTTCTGGGAAGCAGTTAGGAAGGAACCAATTTACATTGGTTGATGCTATGGTCAAGTAGCGGAATTCGGGAAGCTAGAAAAGAAATAGGTTCGACGCAACCTCGTTGGAGCAAGAAGCTTGGAGGGTTTAGGTGCACTAGGTAGATTAGGCTTGGAGGGTCCATTGCTGTCCATGTATCCTAACTACATTTTCTAGTGGATTGTTTACCGTTTGGAGGGCGGCAGAGAGGTTTTACGCCGAGGGCTTCGGTTTCCTCTTCGATAACACATCGCGTGTTATCCTTGTGTTTGCATCTTCCTTCCCTTTTATCTTTACCTTTTATTATCTGCTATGGGTTGTGATTTTAATTTGGCTTAGATTGTTTTCCAATTCTATTTTATAGCTTTTGTTTATTTTCCGCACACTAGTTGTTTGACATAAAGCTTAAATTGGTTAATTTGTAAATTGAGGGTCTAAACGTTCAAGGGTGTTTTTACACTATTTGAAATTTCATTAATCAACCATCTTGTTGGCTTTATTCCGTGCCAATTTTGCTTGTAATTCAACATTTAGAAACCCTGTATTTAGGTGGGAATCATGTAAAGGTAGTGTGTGAGAGAGTGTGAAGAAAAGTTCAAGATTGTGCACTTAGCAAGGAACTCGCGACTGGATCTCGAAGCTTGCAAGTTGCCAAAGGATGCACACGAGTGAAGTATGTAGAGGAGTTGAACAGTCATGCCAGCTGGAGCATTACAGGACAAAAAGTCTAGTCTAGCCATTCAGTTAGCTCGCAGCTTGGACTCACAACTTAATCAAGTTGCGAGGCCAAGTCGCCAGTCCACTCTATTTGGGAAAAACTGACTCTTCGCATTCCAAACACACACCAATATAAATACCCCTTATACCCATGAAATGTTGAGAGCTTCCAGAGAGAATTTTGAGAGAGAAACCCTAGAGAAAAACAAGATTGACTCATCCACAATCTTCATCCTTTGATTCTCCAAATTCCTCTACTCTCACCCTCTTCATTGTTAAATCCTTGAGAGATATATTAGCCAAAATCTTTTCTCACCATACCCATATCTATGAGGAGGTTATTTGGTGCTTAGGAAGCAGTTAGGAAGGGACCAATTGATTTTGGTTGATGCTATGGGTTATAGCGGAATTCGATAAGCTAAAGAAGACAAAGGTTCGGCGTAACCTCGTTGGAGCAAGAAGCTTGGAGGACTTAGGTTCGGCGTAACCTCGTTGGAGCAAGAAGCTTGGAGGACTTAGGTACACTGGGTAGATTAGGTTTGGAGGGTCTTCTGCTATTCATGTATCCCAACTTCATTCTTTAGTGGATTATTGACCGCTTGGAGGGCGGCGGAGAAGTTTTACGCCAAGAACTTTGGTTTCCTCTTTAATAACACATCGTTGTGTTGTCCTTGTATTTGCATCTCTCTTCCCTTAATCTTTTCCATTTAATTTCTACTATGATTGTGATTTTATTTGCTTTAGATTGTTTTATCAATTCTATGTTTATCCTATGTTCATATTCTGCACATGCATTGTTTGATAATAAGCTTGAATTGGTAATTTGTAAATTGGGGGTCTAAACATTCAAGGTGCATTCATGTCTTTACAAATTATTTGAACATTCAATTACACTTGTGGTTTTGTTACGGATTGCCAATGGGGGAGATTGTTAGAGTCATACTTTATATGTAATTGGCTAATTATTTTTCAAAATGCACTTTACATGTAAATTGGGTAGATCTATGTTGGATTTGATACACAACAACTTGGCTAATCATTTTGGATCTATGTTTGGGTCATACTTTAAAGACATGAAGACTAATCCAAGAAACAAGTGAAGAAAAACCTTTTTTTACTAAAGCTCAATAGATAGCTCTACAGATGGCATTTATTGAGATTTACTAGGCAAGCTCGACACTAGCTCGATCTATTGAGCTTTATGAATTCAATATTTCTAGATCTGAATTTTGGCCCATGTTCGTGTATTTGTTAAGAGTTTCTTTTCTCACAACCTTAGTCATATATAAGGCTTATTTTAAAAGCTGTCAATGATACGGAAACAGAGACCAAGAGCTTTATTTTATTTGTGAGAAGCTACTACATTTGTATGCCATAGTGTTTTGTAATCAAGTGCTTCCTGTTCTTCATTGTTGATGAAGTGAAAAATTTTGTAGCCAACAACATCCATTTAAGTTGCTGGAATTAGTCACGTACTGGGATTCGTGCAAAAGGGTTAATCACAAATTGGAGATTTGTGCATCAAGAGAAAAAAGGCTATTACAAGATCAAGTCTATTTGGGTATCAGAACAAGAGTTCAACTGTAGGTTGGTATTTTTGGATAGGCCAGGATAGTAGTAAGATTCCTCATATTTGTAACCACTTATTGTTGATTAGTGGATTATTGGGAGTGGTGACCTTAAAATCACTCAGTAGGGTTTTTGCCTTGTAAGAGGTTTTCCCCATTTGTCAACTAATTACCGTGTCAATTTAATTTTCACTGCATTTATTTTAATTGGTGATTTGTTGGTGCCTCCACGATTTGCATATAATTTAACATAATTAATTAACTTGGGTAATTTAATTAATTAACCGAGGTCGAGCTATCCTAACCCAACATAGTTTTAGAGTTTAAGAGCTTTTGTGTAACTTCTATTGCATTCAACATGTACAGAAATAGGGTTTTTTGTACCTTTTGCTTGCTATTTGCCTTGTTTTGGGAATAGCATCTCAAGTTGTTTCCGGTGCTAGTGCTAATAGATTTTTCTGTTGATTTATTAAAAAAAAAAAAAGTTAAAGGGATTGCATATCAAAATAACGAAATTTTTTGATACATCCCATAATTTTCATATTGTCAATGTTGAATCAACTAGTGGCATTTCTAGATGGCTAAATAAGGCAAAGAGAATTGCTGCACGTGATGCTAGAATACAAGTAACATGTTACATTAAGTTTAAATTATTATATTGATTTGTTTCTAAAAAAACAATTATTAAGTAGTTTTAGAGTTGATATTTTTTTTTTTTCAAATATAAGTATAATACCTATATTATTGAAACTTGAATTTTAAGGTAATCTTTTGGGTATTTATCATTTTTATTGCCTTTTTGGAGCCCATAGATCTAATTTTTAATGCCTATTTTGTTTTTATTTTTTAGTCTAAAATTAAAGATCTTGACTCAAATTGAATCAAAATTTTATACTTTCAAGCCAAAAATTAAGAGGAAAAAAATTGAAATTTTGAGCCCAAAACTAAAAATGCGACCTACAAAATGAATCAATTTAAGGTCCAATTAGTCTAAAATGGACTAAAGTAGACTGGAGTGGATTGAATGGATTGAATAGGATTGAAGTGAATTGAAATGGACTGAATGGGGCTGAAGTAGATAGAAGTGAACCAAAATGGATTGAAATAGACCGAAGTGGACAACATAAAACAAATTCGACCGAAGTGGACTAGATGGTATGCTATTGTGGCATTTATTATTACTACACTAATGTGGCTCAAAATGAGAATGTCAACAATTTATTCTTGCTATTTTTGGATTTTACTGAGTGCTAATTTGTGCCTCACGTAATTAAATCTCTTGGAAAATTCTTTCCAAGAATTGGAAAATAATTATGCCGAGCTGCTTCCTGTCCGTACAAGCAAGTTTGCTATTTTCAACGGTAGAAAACATCGAAAAAAGTATTAGAAACCATCAAAACAAATATTTTCAATGGTTTAAGTGACCGTTGAGAACCGCCACTAAAAACTATGTCGAAACTTTTTTTCTACACCCTATGTAACCGTTGGAAAATGTGATTCACCTTTATCAACAATTATTAAATGTCGAAATATTATTGAAAACTGTTAAAATATATGTTGTGTTGAGATAAATTTCAACGGTTTGAAACCGTTGAAAAAAGTATTTAAAAAAAAAAAAAAAACTAAAGCAATACCCTTTGCTATGAGTGTCTTTCTAGTACCAAGAGGCCCATATAGCAAAATTCCCTTGGGAGGCTTCACTCCAATATTTTCAAAAAGCTGTGAAGGTCTATGATTCAAAACCATCACTGCAGTCCAACATACATAGCTTAGAGAACAAGAATTGTATAAAAAAAGAAATACAACCAAGAGGGTAATAGATTCACGGTTTAATATGTGTAGATGTAGAGCAAGACAAAAGTAATTTTCTTGGAAATTTTACCACCTGTACATTCTAATCATTACATATAGCAGTAATTTCATTCATATGACATCATAGTGAACCAAAGAATATTTAGAAAAGTAAAGAGGAAGTCACCAGGTGGATATACAATAATTTAAGTACAAATATAGCAACTCATAAACCCATTGTGATTGTGGGGAGGACTCCACCAGGTGGATATACAATAATTTCTCGTAAAGAACAGTCAAAGTCAATGATCATCGTTGTTTCAAACCATCCATTAACTAGGAAAAATATTAATATTTGACAAAACGGAACAATGAAAATTGATTAACAGAACCGCATCCAGATGTTTAGACCTATAAATTGTGAGTAAGAAATAATTGGGGCACCGTAGACATAGTAAGATAGAGTTCTGAATCAGCTTGCAAGTTGTAAAACACAACCATGCCATTTTCTAGCTTGAGAAAGGTCGTTTACCTCGTTACTCTAGTCTTGTTGGCCACGTTACACTCCTCATTTAGTGCTGCTTCTCTTTCTGTAACTGAAGAGACAGAGGCAGATGCTCTTCTCAATTGGAAAGCCAGTATTCAAAATGATACCCAATCACCCCTGACTTCGTGGACTCTCCTTCATAATGCAACCAATTCTTCCAACAATCAAAATACAAGCTCAATCCCATGCAGTTGGTCCGGCATTACATGCAACCAAGCAGGAAGTGTTATTTCATTAAGTCTGACTAACTCAGGCTTGAAAGGTACGCTCCATGAATTTTCATTCCTGACTCTCCCCAACCTTGCATATGTTGATCTCCGCATGAATGAACTCTTCGGTACAATTCCTATTGAAATTAGCTGCCTTTCCAAACTCATATATCTTGACCTGTCCATTAATAAGTTATCAGGGGAAATCCCACCACAGATTAGACTGCTAACCAATCTTGAGGCCTTGTGCCTTGGTGAAAATCGGTTAAATGGTTCAATTCCCCTGGATATAGGTCATTTAAAGTCACTCGTTTACCTCTCTTTGCATGCCAATGATCTCCATGGCTGCATTCCTAATTCATTAGGTAATTTAAGCAACTTGGCTTATTTGTACCTCCGTAATAATCAACTTTCTTGCTCCATTCCTTCAGAAATTGGAAACCTCTCCAATTTAATTGATGTTGACATGAAAAACAACAGTCTAACAGGTCCCATTCCTTCAAGTATTGGAAAGCTAGAGCAGCTGATATGGTTGTATATATATCAAAATCAAATCTCTGGCTCTATACCTCCAGAAATAGGGAATTTGAAGTCTCTCAACTCTTTATGTCTTCAAAAAAATAATCTTTCTGGCCCGATTCCCTCATCGTTAGGTGCTCTCAGCAACCTAACCTTCTTATATCTATTCAGCAATCAACTTTCTGGCACCATCCCTAAAGAATTAGGAAACTTGAAGTCTATAACCAATCTTCATTTGAGCGAAAATCAGTTAAATGGCACTGTTCCGGTTTCCTTGGGTAATTTGAGTCACTTGGAAACTTTATTCCTCCGTGATAACCAACTTTCTGGTCCCATTCCTCAAGAGATAGGAAACCTGATGAAGTTGGTTGTGTTGGAACTAGATACAAACCACTTCACTGGTATCTTGCCACAAAACTTATGTCAAAGTGGATCTCTTCAAAACTTTACTGCAAACGACAATCATCTCATAGGTCCAATACCGAAAACCTTGAGAAACTGTATGAGCTTAACTAGAGTCCACCTTGAAAGAAACCAACTCTTTGGAAACATATCTGAAGATTTTGGGGTCTATAGTAAATTGAAGTTCATGGACCTAAGTTACAACAGACTTTACGGTGAAATATCACACAATTGGAGCAATTGCTCACAACTAACCGCCCTACGTATTGCTAGGAATAATATTACTGGTGGCATACCTCTTGTAATTGGAGATTCAATTCAACTCCAATTACTTGATCTGTCTTTTAACCAGTTAGTTGGGGAGCTTCCAAAAGAATTTGGAAAGTTGACTTGTTGGAATTGATGTTGAATGGAAATCAACTTTTTGGGGATATACCTCTAGAGCTTGGATTGTTAACAAATCTTGAGTATTTGGATCTATCCACCAATAAATTCACCAACTCCATCCCCAAAAATGTGGGGGCCCTTTTGAAACTACATTACTTGAATATGAGCAACAACAAGTTTAGCCAAGGCATTCCAGTTGAGTTATGTAATTTACCACACTTGTCACAGCTAGATTTAAGTCATAACTTGCTTGAAAGAGAGATACCTTCACAAATCCACAAATTGAAGAGTTTGGAGGTGTTGAATGTCTCCCACAATAAACTCTTTGGTTTCATTCCATTTGCATTTGAAGAAATGCATGGGCTCTTAGATGTTGACATATCCTACAATGAGTTGGAGGGTCCTCTTCCTAATAGTAAAGCATTTCAAAATGCTCCCATAGAAGCATTAAGGAATAATAAGGGATTGTGTGGAAATGTTACGGGACTGCAACCCTGTGTGGTAGGAAAACATATTTCAAAAAAGTGGCGCAAGATCATTTTCCCTCTTCTAGGTGCACTTTCACTTGTATTGGTATTCCTTATAAATTTCATCATTTTACAAAGAAAAAGGAGAGATCCACAGACCAACCAAACAAATGACATGGACAGGAAAGAGGTGTTTACGATATCTAGTTTTGATGGAAGAATGATGTTCCAAGAAATCATAGATGCAACCCAGGGTTTTGATGCTAAGTTTTGCATTGGGAAGGGAGGAAGTGGAACCGTCTATAAAGCCAATCTAAAATCAGGAGTCATAGTCGCAGTGAAAAAACTCGGATCCTTTTGTGATGGTGAGATTGCGCAGCAGAAAGAGTTCTTAAATGAGATAAGGGCATTAACAGAAATTCGGCAGAAATATTGTAAAATTGCATGGCTTTTGTTCACATTCACAGTTCTCTTTTTTGATTTACGAGTACCTCGAAAGGGGTACCTTGGCCACAATTTTAACCAATGATGGAGGAGCTAAAGAATTGAACTGGAATAAGAGGGTGAATATCATCAAAGGCGTGGCTCACGCTTTGTCTTACATGCACCATGATTGCTCACCACCAATTGTTCATAGGGACATATCAAGCAAAAATGTTTTGCTTGATTCAGAGTACGAGGCTCATGTTTCAGACTTTGGCATAGCTAAGCATCCAAATCAAGACTCATCCAATTGGACTTCATTTGCTCGCACTTATGGATATGTTGCACCAGGTAATAGACCTAATTTTTAAAATAATGTAGAGCATACATCATACGAACACATTGGGATTATATTCTGTTTGTTTGCAGAGCTTGCTTATACGATGAAGATAACTAAGAAGTGCGATGTGTTTAGCTTTGGAGTTTTGGCTATTGAAGTGATCCAAGGAAGACATCCTGGTGAAATCATTTCAATTCTATCTGCTTCAACTGTGGAAGAGAATTTATCATTGAATAATTTGTTAGACATACGCCTTTTGCCTCCCACTCTTGAGGTTGAGAATCTATTGATACTCATCGTAAAGTTGGCAATGGCATGCTTGCATGCTAATCCAGAATCTAGACCAACTATGCACATGGTCTCTCAAGTGTTATCAATCTGAACTGCACTTTCCTAGAGCCGTCCACAGTTTGTCTAGGACAGCAAGGATATAGATTATGGGTCCGTTTGGATTGAGCTTATTTTTGCTGAAACTGAAAACTGAAACTGAAAACACTGTAGCAAAATAATTTTTAAATATGTGAATAGTATCGTGGGACCCATTTTTAATGAAAAAGTTGATAAAAAGTGAAATTTGTGGGTCCGTGAACAGTGCACGAATGCACTGTTCACAGTTGATTTAGTCCAAATGTGCGGCTAAAGTAAAAAAAAAAAAAAAAAAAAAAAAAAAAAAAAAAAAAAAGTTTTCAGAAAACGCAGCTTGGATTCAGCGAAAAACGCTGAATCCAAACGGCCTCTTGGAATCTTTATAATGCATACCAAACCAATCAAACACGTATCATCACGGTGCCCAGAAATCTGTGTTACCAAAAGCAATTTATTAATACTTGCAATTAAAGATCTATTAGTACTCTAGGCATTACATTATCTTAAAGAAACAATTGTTTTCAGCAGCATAAATTTGAATAAATATAGTTTCTTATATAGAGGCCGTTTGGATTCAGCGTTTTTCGCTGAATCCAAGCTGCGTTTTCTGAAAACTTTTTTTTTTTTTTTTTTTTTTTTTTTTTTTTTTTTTTTTTTTTTTTTTTTACTTTAGCCGCACATTTGGACTAAATCAACTGTGAACAGTGCATTCGTGCACTGTTCACGGACCCACAAATTTCACTTTTTATCAACTTTTTCATTAAAAATGGGTCCCACGATACTATTCACATATTTAAAAATTATTTTGCTACAGTGTTTTCAGTTTCAGTTTTCAGTTTCAGCAAAAATAAGCTCAATCCAAACGGACCCCAAATGTAAAATAGAGATTACGAATGTATTAGATTGTGATCTTGGTTTTAGTCATTTATATCCAACTGATGTTTATAAAAAAAAAAATGCAATTGGAAAATTTTTAGTTATGGTTTGGGCTTCGTATGGCCCTTTTGTAATAATTCTCTTTTAGAGAAACAAAAAAATGTTTTTAAAAGAGCCATTGTGCAAGAAACTTGCTGAGTAATTTTGCTGACAAGGTGCTGTTATTACTTATTATATACACTTTTAGAAACAGAGCAAGAGAGCTTAAGCAAGATCAGAAAACCGAATTTAAAAACCTTCCTAACCAAAATAACTAACGCCACTAACTTCCAATTAGTTTCTGACACACATGTGTATTAAGGGCTTAAAGAATCACGTGATCTGCAGATGTATAATGTATTACAATTATACAACTTGAAGTAGAAAACATCATTAAGCGGCTGTGGGGTAGTTTGTCCCAGAGAAAAGCTTGGTGATATCATAAAATGGTTCCAAAACCCTTGCTATCTTCTCCACCCTTTCCCATTCCTCCTTTGAAGGGCAATTGAGAAAGTATTTATCAATCCTACTCAAGTGAGAAAATGCATCTCGATACTTAAGACAAGTCTCAACCATCAAGTATGTTGAGTTCCATCTTGTTGAGACATCTTGGCGTACTTTCTTACTTGTCAAAAAAGGAAGCTCTAAAAGACATTGAGCAAACCTCAACTTCCTATGATCCAAACCTCTCACATATTTAACACTTTCATGTAAATTATACACAACCTCGTTTATGACTTTTAATCCATCTTGTACGATAAGGTTTAATATGTGTGCACCACAACGCACGTGAAAGAACTCACTACCATAAGGTAAATAAGGTCTAAAAGAAGGGTGTCTCTTTAAATGACTCACCAAAGTATCATTATATGAAACATTATCTAAAGTAATGGTGAATACCCTCTTCTCAATGCCCCATTCTTTCAGCAAACGTAACAACCTCTCTACCAATATAACACCTGGCACATGACAAAAACTCAAAACTTTCTTCTGCAACACCCAGTGTTCATCAACATAATGTGCTATAAGAACCATGTACTCATCAGTGTTAGGTGAAGACCATAAATTGGATGTTAAGCAAAACCTCCCAATAATTGACTTTAAATCATGCTTTAGATTTTCCTTTTCTCTCCTGTATATTTTTATCACATCCGATTTTGTAGTGTTCCTACATATACTCTTAACATCAGGATTCAAAAAACAATGAAGCAACCTATTGTTCTCACGTTCTACAAATGAGAATGGATAATTGTGCCTAATGATTGCCAATGCAACAATTTCCCTATACATAGCTTGATCTAAAGGCTGATGAGACACACTTTGATTGTCAACCTCAAGGCATTTTTCTCTGTGACGCAACAAAGAAGTAGTGCCACTAGAACCGGCAACAAAAGAATTTTGACATTTTTACACTTTGCTCTCTCTTTCCCATCAGAACCTTTAGGTAATATTTCAAAATCCAACCATATAGAAGAAGTCCTACATCTCATTCTTTTTGGAGCACTTGAAACAGTATCATCATCATTTTCTTCATTCATTGAATCCATATCTAAAATGGAAAGGAAACCAAAACCAAAAAAAAAAAAAAAACCAACCTCAGCATTTTGAACCATTCTAAAACCTGACCACTCAAATAAACACTCTTCTAGGATGTCTCAGAGATCCTGTTTGTGCATTTTCATTCATAGAATTACATAGGATTTATAACAGAGTGTCCAAAATTATGCCAATTATTAAAAATGTATGACAACTTGATAAAGTAAGAGCACCATGAGACAAGGTAACCTCAGTTGTTTTTTGAGCATTGTAACATAAAAGGAGGAGGAGAAATCTAATACCACAAAAAATTTAAGTACAAATATAGCAACTCCCCCAAGTCATCAACATTGAACAAAGCCAAATTATCCAAGGTAAAATGCAATTTCAGTGGCATATTAGAATTGTAAAAGTTTTAATAACAATAACAATAAACAAAAAGAAAAAAAAAAATGTTTTAGAATTCCATGATCCAACCATGTAAGAACTAGCAATCAAATGAGCAGAAGTAATTAATTGATCAAAGAAGCAAAACCCATTAAGTTCTGAGGTGACCCAATTCCACAATTACAAAGAACAACACAATTCTGAGTATAGTTCTTCTGGCTAATCCAAAAATGATATAAAAATTGAGCAGAAGTAATCAAATTTGATCAAAGAAGCCAAACCCATAAAATTCTGAGGTGACCCATTTCCACAATTATAAAGATCAATATAATTCTGAGCATAAAATTCTTCTGGCTAATCTAGAAATGACATCAAAATTGAAACTTTCAAAAAAAAAAAAAAAAAAACTCACTAGACCTTGAGAAAATCATGATCAATTGCCGAGTTGATTGCAAAGAAAGAGAGAGAGCAAAGCTTGCGTCTAATAATAAAACAATGCGAAGTCTTTCAGAGATTTAATACAAATTTGCTTGTAATATAAACAACGTGCTTAGCCAAAGTAACACGCTAAAGAGATAGTAAAAGTGTTGTGACTCTGTTTGGGAGCGAAGAAAACAAGGGAAAATTTCAAAACATGAAAAATCTAATAATTAGAAAACAAGGTTGGTACAGGAAATTGCAGTTCAGAGTGGCGAATTGATCATCGAGGACGAGAATTTGAGAGAGAGAGAGTGAGAGAGAGAGAGAGAGAGAGAGAGAGAAAGAGTCAGGGTTTACGAAAAGCTAGGGGGCGAAGAAGTTGAGGTTTGAATTAGCGGGACTGAACTTTCCATGTTGAATTAGTGAATTTCATTGTTATTAATTCTATTCCATTTTGGCCGGAATATCTCGTACCGATGAGTAAACCAAAACAACAACCACCCCTATTCTACCTCGGGTGGAATTTCGGCCCATTTCGGGCTATTTCGGGAGTTTTGGTCCGTTTCGGTAAATACCAACTGAGATTAATGATTCGGCCTGTATGAATCTTTGGCCTTTTCCCCTGAATTTCATGTCTGACCCACTGCCTTACCAGAAAAAGAAATAAAATAAAAAAACTCCACTACCTTTTTCTCTATTTAAAACGGAGAAGAAAAAACACAAGAATGAAAAACAATAATGAAGAACAAAATGAAACAAACACAGCAGAGAAAGAAGGAATTAGAGGAAACAAAAAATAGAACAAAGAAGAGAGATCGAGACAGAGCACTGGTGAGTGGTGAGGCTCCAGACTTTTGAAAGTTGAAACTCTTGAATAAGAACATTGAGAAGTGAGTGAGACAAAGGAAATAAATGGAGTAGGTGATAAAGAGATGGAGAGGTTCACGTGGGTGGGTTTGAGAAATGGGAAAAGTTAAATTTCAAGAATGTTCTTAGCTACAATTTAGTCAACATGTCCACTTTATTTACAAAAATGCAACAAATGATTTTTTAATAACCAAATGCTAACTTTATTTGAGAATTTTTTTAAAAAGTAAATATATTAAATCAATTATATTATATGTTTATATATTTATATTTATTTATTTGTGGTAATCCGAAACAGTTTAAAACGGTATGCCGAAATAAGCTGGTACCAAAATATTTCATTCCAATAGACAAACTGAAACGAGTTCTGAAATGGTATTCATAACATTGGTAAATTTCAATTTTGGGGATTTGAGTTTTGAGAAAATTTCAATGCTGAAGCTGTTGGGTTTCCGACTAAAACGTGATTGGAGGCCGAGGAAATGAGGGAAAGTTTTGGAGATGAACAGGGAAAGTTCTGGAAACTAACCAACGTGATTGAAACCCTGAAACGTCTAAGGTTGGGTTTTTTTTGGTAGAAAGGGCTGGGTTGAATTTGAGTATATTGTTTTTGGGTTAAATGGGGTTCAATGGGCTTTTAGTTAAAACCCAATAATTATTGAGTCTAATTGGATTGATGCCCATTTAACCCAACTAATAATTGGGTGGGTTTGGGTTTAATTAGAGTGGGCGGGTTTGGGTGGGCAAATGGGTTTGGGCTTACTTTGCCACCCCTAAATTAAGTCTAAGCTACAAGTCGTACAATGTATCTTCTTCATGTTTTCTTTAAAACCATGGTTTAGTTGCTGGTTTACTTTGACAATGAACTTTATAGTAACGAAATTAGACCGGAATTCAAATGAACCCCAACATACACAATTTGAAAATAAAATGAAGAAGTAGGCATCTGATCTGCCTACTGAGAGGCTACACAATTTGGAAAAAAAAAAAAAAAAAGTTTGCAACTTCAGTAGTTTTTTTTTTTTTTTTTTTTTTTTTTAATTTTTTATATATATAATGTAAATAAAAAAGGGAAAAAAAAAAAAAAAAAAAAAAAAGAGTAAAAAAATTTTTCAGTTCAAACCAGTGCTTCTTATGTGTCTGTCTGGTTTGGAAATTGTATATATATTTGGATCCATAATCGGTTGACTAATTTGAACATATTTAAGAATATTAAAAAAAAAAAAAAAAAACCCTTATGCCCCTATTCGGTGGAACACATGTAATATGTTACACAATTGTTAAATTATTATATAGGTTTGTTTCTTAACCAAGTTTCAAAGTTCTCGTGCAAGCCAATCTTTTTCAAGTGATTTCATGAGCACAATTGGCAAAGCAATCATGATTTTGACCCAAAGGTGCATCAGTGGTCTCTATTGAAATAGGTCTTCAAACACATTAAGTTTAACAAAGACTCATTTACTCAATTGCCCAAGTTACACAATCTGCAAGAGTCTTCCTACGTTCACCAAAACCTACGTTCACTTGGCCATCTACTTTGCCTTCTTTTATCAATTTCAACATGGGTCTGACCCAACCTTCCTCGCTGATAAACTTCCCAAGCTGAAATTTTTTTTCAGTGAACAGTACATGGAACATATTTTTTGGCCATCTCAGGTAATGGTAGGAACTCCACGGAGATACTTTTTGGTTGTGACATCGTCGACAATTTTCAAAGGATTTCAGATTTCAGTTTTTTTTATTAAATATTTGGGTGAGTGAGTTTGTAATGGGATTATAATTATGTGTATCCGTGCTTACTTTTTTATTTGAAAAAAGATGATGTGTCATTGTATTATTGTAGAGAAAAAATCAAGGGAGTCAATACCGTACCAGAAACTGTTTCGGTTTGACTAGGGAAACGAAATATTTTGACGTACCATTTCGGGATTATCTCTAATTATATAAATTTATTCTATTTTATAATTACATTGTTAATTTATCAAATGATCACATGTTAATAGTATATATATATATATATATATAAAAGAGTACATATTATATACAAGCACCATCACCTTTAATAGTATTAACTACAAAATATTTATAATGTAGCATTAATTTAGGATTAAATGTGTTGCCACATGTCAAATGTGACATGCTATAGACAAATTGCTACTTAACATGTGGCACTATTTGTCCATATCATTCTAAATGGATAGAAGATTGCGTCACTTCTAATCATTGTGTACATCCACCAAATATGGGATCTAACTTTTATAATATATTATAAATAGATGGATAAATAGATAGATAATAGATGTAAAAGGGTTATATACTTATATATAGTATTTTTTTTTACTGAATATATATTGTATTTAATTGTCACTCAGAATGGCGGTTTGACTTTGTATATCATACCATGTAAATCAAGGGTGATATATTTGGAGTTGCAACTTATTCTAAGTCATTGGCAAAGTAACAAAACCATACAATAAAAAAAAAAATTAAAAAAAAAAAAAAAAACCTCTTTTTATGGATAAAAAATGTAATTTATATCAATTTGGATATAATTAGAACATTACATGACCTAGGTTCTAGATACGATTTACGAAATTACACAGCTTAAAGTCTTAATTATAAAACAATGATAATAATGTTCGATATGACTTTAGTTTATAGACCATCAATCTAAGATCAAAGAGTAAATTACTAGGTGTGAAAGTGTTAAGCACCTACGATTCGATGAATCGGTTTCTAGATTGTGATGGCCACCATCATGTCATGACATCCATTTATTCAACATGTTAATGAAAAAACACAAAACATGTTATTCACCCAAAAAAAAAAAAAAATGATAATCTAATTTCTAGGGATTTTTGGGGGAAAAAAAAGCTTTTGAGTATATGAATAGTATAAGATAACCTATGAGCATTCGAACTAAAAGGAACTAACATTGATCCTAAATCACCCTATATTACCATATACAAACGTGTTTTTGAACTAATTGGAATAGTCAAACAAGATCAAAGCACAAGAAATAATAGAAACTTGCATAAATATTGAAGGTTTATGATTGGTTTGGGTTTGGTTGATGATCCTAGTGCATATGAATATATGATGTCCTAAGAGTTTTGTGATTCAACTAACCCTTATTGATATTTTCAATGGACATGTCTAAAGATCCAATTCTCCTTCCTATTGTAACTCAAATTTATCCAAGAAATAAAGAGTGTAAAATATCAAAATAATGAGAAATCAATGACTATCTCATAATAAAATGTTTAAATGTAAATCTTTTAATGAATTTATTCATCAAATAGTAAGTAATATTTAATTAACACAAAATTTAGTGGGGGAGAAATGACATTATGAAATCTATTTATTGGACTTCCAAAATATAAATATTATAAAAAGTCATAGACATGTGAGAAATCGCATAGAAGTACATGAGATCCGCAACTTGATCTTAAATCGAATTAAATATACATAAGTTCTTATTGCCACCAACAGTTCCCCTACAACCGCTATTGTATATTATTACTTTCCTTTACCACCGCCTGGAGCACCTAGTCCTGGAGATTGATGCTCTGAAGGCCAAGTGGGGGCCTTCATTTTCATCTGGAAGATAATTGCTCTCCAGCTACTGTTTTTCTCTGCAAAATAACAAAGAAAATACATATATAAGCACTACGTATGTGCTAATAATTAAGAAGATATGTTTGCATTAAGGAATTTTCAGACTCATGCTCAAACACATACACGTACACAATGAAGAAAACAACTTACTGATTCCTAGTACGGGTTCGGCAACCACGGTTGCGGATGAGAGAAACAAAAACACAAGCATGGAAATTATGATAACCCTAATGGACGCCTTAACATCCATTTTGCAGTTAAGAATTCCATCCTATGACCTCTCTTTATATATTATTATGAATTCTGAGAGGAACGGCACTGTAGTTTCCACGATTATTCCAATTCAAATTTGTGGAAGAACTATACGTTCAAATCAACTGAGCTTATCAATGCTATTTTACCTGATTCATGACATAAAAAAGTAAAAAAAATAAAAAAATAAAAAAAAGGTCAATATGATTTGACATGGCAAAACATGCGGGTCGGGTCGGATCAATTGGATTGCGGGTCACGGGTCAAAAACGGGTTATTTTAAGCAGGTTAAAAAGGGGTTTGGGTTGGGTCAGGTTGACCCGTATTTTTCACATGATTTTTTTTTTTTTTTTATATATATATAAAGAAAACAACATGTATTTGTCATTTGAAAAGTTATACAACAAATTACTTTATGTAAAATGCATTATTTTGAATTTACAACTTATATTAAGAATGAACTCAGTTAAACTTATTAATACTTATTCAATTATTTTAAAATTATATAAATCCTAGCATTGCTATCTAAAAGAAAATAACACAAAGATAAGTAAAATAAATACACAAGTTTTATTTCTACACAATATCAACATCCCAAAACATAAAATAAAATTACAAATGACTTATTGGATAACTCATTTGATAAAAAATAAAAACATATAAGAAATTTACAGTCTTGAAAATTAATTTTATAATCTATTATCAATTGTGGTTGACACTCTATTTCAATTTGAGATATACATTAAAGTTTGAATGCTTACTTATTTATACATGGTATTTTTTACTAATATCATATCATTGTTAAGCAACACATACTCTAGGAAATATCATAATTTATTTTGAAAAACCGTTTATTTTGGACATAAATTGTTAAAAAAATAAGTCTAAGCATTCATAATTTATGCTAATTTGATACTTTAACTTCACTATTTTCACATTTATGAATGTTTCTTACACATGTCTACAATTTTAAATCTATATTTTTAACTCTACAGATTATCTTGGCATGTACTTTGCTATTTGATATCTAAAAATCTTAACTCATTACAGAATGCTCAACCATATGCATTTATCTTTCAATTAATTTGAATGCAGTTATGTAAATGTATCAATTTTTTTCTTAAAGCTCACAATAAACAATTAAACCCAAATTGTCTTAATTTTACTCTTTTCTTTTTTACCAAAAAAAAAAGTTTTTTAAACAATGGTTCAGGTTCGGGTCGAGTCAGGTTGACCCGCAAAAACACGGGTCGGATCACAGGTCAACTTGTTTTTGCTGCAGGTAAAAAAAAAATCAGGTTCAGGTCAAGTATTTTTCGGGTCGGGTCAGGTTGGGTCGGATCAGAAAATTCTAACCCATTTTGCCATGTCTAAATATGAGTTTATAGAAGTTTTAGCACTTCTTTAACTCAAATGAGCCGTCTATAAAGAATACAAAAAATTCGTGTAGACAAAAAAATTTAAAAATCACTGGATTCTTTGTTCATAATCACATGAAATGTTCGGGTTTTTTTCTTGCATCCAATCCAATGCAAGCAGTTTTAGTGACTTGGTATTTTTTATTATTTTTAAATGTTATTTTTGGATTTTTTTTTTATTATATAAGATAGAAATTCTATTCTAACATAATTTAACTGTATATGTACATTATTTGATTGGATGCTAATTTTGTCCAAATTTGAATGAGGCTTTAATGTGAGTGAAATCTCATATTGAATAATAATAATAAAAGTGAGCGGTTAAAATAATATAATTTGGACAAAAAGGTCCTAAATTCATAAATTTAATTTTTTTGGTGATCTCTCTAAAGAAAAAATAATAAATTATGTGATCTCACTTGAGAAAAATTTAAGTTTGCTCAAGTGATATGACTCTTCCATTGAGCAGAACTGAATTTCGCTTAAGTGAAATTCTAAAGACATATCTTCTTTGATTCATATTCTTTCTCTATTCATCCACTTCCAAGATAGGATATTCTCATATATCCTACTTTCTCGAATCAAACTAAAAACTTTCCCTCAAATTCCTTTCAATTTTGGTTCGAAATTGAGCCACTGGCCCTCAATATTAAATACATCATTTTCATTTATACAATTGGTTTGAAATATCAAGAAACGAGTTAAGATCAACCTTCTTAACCATTGAATCATAAAGCATCTCAAATTACGATCTAATCAGGGAATTTCTAATGTTTTGTTGCTGTAAAGAATTATATTCATTTTCATATGTATCTTTAAAAATTATAATTTGTTTCGCTCTTCCATGATGGTGTAATTGATAAGTACAAAGTTTGTGTGTACTTCCCCACGCTATGGTGAGGGTGTTCGAATGAACACCTTCACCTTCAAAAATAAATAAATTTAGATATATTATTTGAAATATTTTTCAACTGTCCATCATGAATTAAAAATAAAACCCTAAAATATTTTTAGTTATTTTATTTAAGGAATTGAACCCAACAAAATTAAAACTTGGCATCCTTTAACAATATCATTGGCCCTTTAAAAAAAGAGGTCCAACAACAAATTTTATTTATCTAAAATCTAGAAAAAAAAAAAAGAAAAAAAAAAAGGCAAATAAAAAGAAGAAGCAAGCCCAACAGAAAAAATTAATAGTTTGCTGATATTAAGTCTTAGGGTTGGAGGTCATCATTAATATCAATATATATATATATATATATGTGTGTATATATTGTGGATTGTCACTGAGTTTAAAATGGAAGGATTTCTTTATATATGAAACAAATCAAAATGTGTATAGTAGATCGAAGCAATTTAATCCACCTCGTGATTCAAATGGAATCCGACTTTTTTAATGGGTGTTGGATATAATTTTTCAGATTTTGGTTAATTTCTATTTGTTTTCTTTTAGTGGTTATGTTTATTTGTTTAGAACCCTGTAAACTAGATTTGTTTAACCTAATAAATTTATCTAGTTGATACTTGGGTTTATTATTCAGATCTACGTTAAATAGTAATAAATCATATCATGTACAGCGGGAAAATAAATAACAAAACGATATGATTATAGAAAAACCAATGAAACCAATCGTTTTAAGGTAAAAACCTAGGGAGGATTTAACTTAGCTATACTCAAAATAAACAAATCCACTATAATAAAATGAAAGTTTCCAATAGATTTAAGCCCTAAATCTAAAGCTACCTCATTTAGAACTTATTAACACAACCACGTGCAGCTTCGACTCTACGGACTCTTCTATCTGAATTTTCTTTGCACAAACACCCATGTTTTTTACTTTGAGATCCTACTCAAGGGTTTAGCAACACAAACTCTCCAGATTATGACTACAAGACCACCTTTAAAGGTTTAAATCATAAGTTATGTATGACCTTGTTGTAGCAACTTCAAATCTACCGGTTCTAATAATATGTAGATGAAATTTCAATTGTGACTTCGAAAGGAGAAGGAACAACACCTTTTAGATCTCACAAGAGCACCTCCAAAGTCTCAATGAAATGTGCCTTAGGGTTTCCTTTAATTATTTAGTGAAATAGATTTGAAACCCTAATCATTTAATGGGCTTGATGAGCAATTGGCCAAAATTAAAATCTGCAGAATTCACATCTCAATCGATTGAGCCTTGTTCTCTATCGGTCGAACCTAGCATGTTTCGAATTTTTGAATCTGCAGCTTCCTTTTTTCTTGTATTTTGACTTGCAGCACTTTGTGCATTGTCTAATATATCGTATAAACTCTAAGATTTATATCTAGACAAATTTGTGCTCATGGTTTACCAATTGTTTTAAACTTTTTGCTGCAGCATTTCAAAATTAACAAAAAAAAAAAAAAAAAAAAAACATTTACAAAAAACTGTCACATCATTGAAATTTAGTATAAATGCAAATACCTACAAAAAATCTTAGTGACAAAATCCAAACTTTGTAAGATCCAATCAAGAATTTCCCGGTGCCAATTCATTAGTGATTAACACAAATGATGCAACAAAAGGAAAAAGTGATGAAAGCTCAAAAATTGAACAAATATGGACGGACTAAACTCCAAACGTTGAAGATGGAGAAACTAATGATGATAACAAGTGTCACCATACCGCAATAACAAAGCATTGAAGAAAAAAAAATTGTAATGAAGTTTTTTATTACACCACATAATAAAAATCAACAATATAGAATGAATTAATATGCTTTTATCAACTTTTATTATACAATATTACTTCAAAGTCGTTTTAATTATTGCATCCAATCCAAGTAAAAAAAGTAAAAAAAAAAAATGAGGGATTAGAAAAAATGAGGCCTAGAGATGATAATGTAAAAAAATGTAAAGCGTCCAATCCAAGTAAGCGTAAATGAGGGATTAGATTGGTGTTGAGACTGATTATTGTGGTAATGCTCACCGTGATACTTGTGTTAGAGGTTCATCTATTCACTTCCACTCATAATGCCAATTTTCTTATTTGCTGGGTCCTCCAAACTAAGGCATGCACTAAAGCATTATCCTGCCTAGATATGTGACAGAAGGAATGGTCCCGAAGAAAACCATCAACAAACATAGTGTCTTTAATTTATACTAGCCTGAGTGCGCAACAAAAAATTCTGAATTCTGAAATCTGTAATTTTCAATTCACACTGAAAGAGCATAATTTTCAAAGTCTATGGAAGATCCAAATCCATAACCAAAGTCGCGCGGTGGGACTTCAACAATATTTAAAGTTAGTGGAACACTAGCTGGAACTTAAATAGAATTTTTAGTCTTCCAAACATGAACAATTTTTTATGTTTTGTTCATAAATTAGTGTAAAGCTTCAAATCCAAGTAAGCATAAATGGTGTCATGGAAGCCTGAAAAAATTACACACAATACTCTCCTTGGGAAATATAAACTAAATTGCTATTTATGCAGGGTTCATTGAATCCACAAGCTCATAATTTATTGAAATCTACCAGAGGAAAGAAAAAAAAAAAAAAAGTGTATTTTATTAATAATAATCTGAATTTTTCTAAAGGCCGCAACAATGCATTTAAATAGTAAAGCAAAACCTAGGATGGCAAGGAAAACATTTGAAATCCTAATTTAACTAAACAACATTAAAAATACCTAAAATTATGGAAATAGTAACTCTAATTCTAAAAATCTGAAAATTACATAAATTTTGAAAAATTAATTTGAGTGTGTACTTCAGAACTAGAAATGTCCACAAATTTGTGTCATGAAACAGAGAAACAGATTTGTCTATATATTTCTTTCTTTTTTTGATAGATTAATGAGTTGAAGAGGAGATAATAGAGTTTATTATTATTGTTTTCACTGTTATTTTCTAAGGGAAAATGGCTAAAATATAACCTTAATTTTGAATATAGGACAGTTTAGCTATATAGTTAAAAAATTAAGGCTATTTTTGCCTTATTTTCTCACTACAATAACATGAGGGATTTTACCCTAAACAGACGTTGAACTTGGGCTCGGCCCATGGGAAAGTGCGGAACATGCTGTCATCTTGACCATTGCAAAAGATTTTTGAAGTTTTATTCATCTTTTCAATAGTCAAGTCAATGTTGAAGGAATATGAGATGGGATTGCAGGAACCAAATGCCACAAGAGAAGAGGATCATTGGAAGATCCATTTGTTAAAAGAAAAGTAAAGAAAAAAGGAGAAGAAGAAGAAAAAACACAAACAAGTAAGCGTAAATAAGGGATTAGATTGATATTAAGGCAGATATTGTCATAATGGTCCACCGAATGCGAACAAAATTGCCTTATGCCCTTTTCACCCAAATTATATAGCCTTATGCCCCCCCTTCCCAAACTAATTAGAGAAATGCCCCTCTTTTGAAACTTGACTTTCTCAAAATCAAGTTAAGCCTTATAGTGATGTTTTTAAGAACTTATAGTAACGTTTTTAAAGACCTATGGTGGCGTTTTGTAACTCGATAAAAGAGGGACATTTCCCTAATTAATTTGGGTGTAAAGGGCATAAGGCCATTTTGTCCCACCGAATGCTTGTGTTAGAGGTCGTCTATTCACTTCCACATATAATGCCAATAGGATTCTTTTTTCCTATTTGCTGGTTCCTTCACTTTGAGAAAAATGTTTAGCATAAATGTTATAATAACCAACGTGGGTTTCAGTTAGTTCAATTGTTAAACTTTATTATATAGTTTAATAAAATTATTATAAAATGAACATTATAGGTTAAAATACGATCAATATATATATATATATAATATTATAATAATATGTTTATAAGATGTTAATAATTTTCATAAATTAAGGGTCCTAAATAACCACAGACGTAGCTTACAATAAATATTAATAAAAATCTATCAAATAAAGGTATCAATATGAGCAAATTGGAATCTAAAAGTAGATGGGATTATAATGATACTTGTCTATAAGGAGTTTTTATATTGCTGACCCGATTAGAGAAATTATTAAAATACATTATGTTAATATAAACCCCTTAATGGATTTTCTAAAGTTTTGATTTACAAATATGTATTTTGTTGGCTTTTATTCCGTGCCAAATTTTATTGTAATTTTATTCAATCTTTTGTACCCTGTATTTATTGTGGGATTTGATTGTAAGGGTTGTGCGATAGAGAGAGAGTGTGTGAAGACTCAAGCAATTGAAGCCAGAAGATTTCTCACGGGTAGCTCGCAACTAAGCATCCCGCGAAGTGAAGCTTGTGCCTTGCACATGACTAGAATGCGAAGAGTCAGTACAGATGGAGACAGCTGTATTTCGCGAGTATCTCGCGGGTAAGGCCTTCCCACGAGACACCCTCGAAACATTCTGTTCTGCCAAATTGTACTATCTGATACACACTTTTTGTACCCACACTATTTATACCCTCATTATCCACAAATGTTAAAGAGTGCTTTTGAAAGAAAACTCTAGCCAAACACCTTAAGAGTTAGAGATTATCATACCCATATATCTCTACACATAAGCTTGTGGATTCCCTCAACTTCTACCTATCCATTTCCATTTTCCATACCATTGAGAGGTTGATAGCCCAAACACTTACCACACCCTTTCAGAGTGTCAAGTGAGGATTTGGTGCTGCTGGGAAGCATTGGAAGAAGCCAAGGATGACAAATGCAACATGAAGCTTGTTGTGGGATCCGAAGAACTAGACAAGACACGGTTCCGAGAAGCCTTGTTGGAGTAGGAGCTTGGAAGGCTTAGGTACAGCAGGTAGATTAGGCTTAGAGGGTCTCTTGCTAACCCATGTATCCCAACTGATTGTCTAGTGGATCGATTACCACTTGGAGGGCGGTGGAGAGGTTTTTCGCCGAGTTCTTTGGTTTCCTCTTTGATAACAAATCGGCATGTTATCTTGTGTTTGCATCTTTCTTCCCTACTCTTTTATATTCCATTTTACTACTGTGTTGCTATAATTATGGATTAGAGTAGTTTGTTTGTTTATCCGCTCGCATTTACACTATTCCGCACTTAGTATTTAGTTAGTGTAAAATCAATCGAGCCGTAACTTTGTTTTGGGAGTCTAAACAGCTCTTGTGTTTTCAACACATTTTCGAGCTTTCAGATTTTAATTTATGTCAAATCTTTTTTTTTTATTGTTTAATTTTTTTTTTCCTTATCTCGATTAGTTAACCAATGAATTTGCATAAAAAAAAAAATATATATATATATATATATATATTTCTATCTTCCTCCATGTACACTAGTTAATAGAGTAACTCATATGACCATATTTAAATAAAAATTTTAGGACCACAATCAATTTGATTATTTTCACAACTATCCAATGTAGTTAACTGTAAGTAGTAGAAAAAAAAAAGTTGTGGTCTATGTGAATTTTTTATTAGTTATTATTATTATTTTTTAATATTTCAAATTTCAAACGTATAAAAAGGAAGTCATTTCGGGACACTTAAATAACTTCAGTTTCTATATAAATTTTGAGAATAAAAGCACATATATATACACACACGCACTTCATGTGTGCAATAAGATTTTTTTATTTTATTTTTAGTGTTCCTATTTTGTAGCAAAAAAAAAAAGTTTTTTTATTTATTTTATATATATAATTTTTATTTTGAAAATCCAATTTATAAGTAGATAAAACAATTTAAAAATCAATAAGAGAGCGACCCTATTTTTTAAGGCAATATTTTAGTAGGAGTTAGAGTTGTATTTTTACCAGATTGTCCTTTAGTTTTGTCTCTACTTAAATATAAGGACATATGGGCATTTTAGAACCATGAAAATGAGGAATCCAAACAGGGGAAGCCCCTTAAATAGTAGTATAGTGTTTAATGTTATTTACTACACTCCTGTTGAGCCACATCGGTGCCATATCATTAACCTATTTTCAATATTTTCTCTCTCCTTCTAAATTATTTTTCTACTTACTAATTTCCCACCTTACAATTACACATTCTTCAACATTTCCTTACTTCTACCTTTTTTATGTCCCTATTATTCTATACCTTAACCTTACAATTTCTCTGTCTCTTCATCTTCCTTTTTATATTGACTCTTCTTCTTCCCATTTTTTTTACTATAAAATTTGTGATTTTCTCTTCCATTCAATCCAAATTTTGCTCACACAAAAAGGTGAATACTCTCTCTCTCTCTCTCTCTCTCTCTCTCTCTCTATATATATATATATATATGTTGTCATCGACCTTTCCAATATAGGCCTCGGCCTTGGACAAACAAGGCGGAAACCTTGGTCGATGATTACGGCACCTAAGAGTGCTTGCACCAAGCTTGGCCCTGTCATTGGCCTCGAAGTTAGCATCTACATCAAACATGAGCTCATCATCTAGCTCCTCGTCCCCTAGGCCTCCTTCCTCCTCAGTCCAAGGGAACCATGAAGAACTGCCTCCTAAACCAGTGCGAGACTAAGATAAGGCATTGGCTGTCTCCACCGAACATCAACTCTTGGTGCTATGTACTATATATATGCCCCTAAGGAGCGTAGGGTTATCACCACCTTGGTTAAAGTGCTTCTGAAGGGTCCGCACAACTTGTACACTAATTGACACAATATTGTCATCACTACTAGACGAGTCAGCTCAAGATGGAGAACGGCGAGGGCCTTCTCGCGATTTTTGCCAGATCTCGCCCTTCAAGACATTTATATATATATATATATATATATGAAAGTTCACTTGGTGTGTAAAACACTAGTGAATGTTTAGACCCCCAATTTTAGAAATACCAACACAAGCCTATACTCAAACAATATATGTGTGGAATGATAAGTACAAGTTATACCCAAATTGGTAAAACACTCTAAACCATAATTAATCACAACCACAGCAGCAATTAAAAGGAAAAGAGTAAGGAAGAGAGATGCAAACACAAAAATAACACCAGCACGTGTTATTGAAGAGGAAATCGAAGAACTCGAAGAAAAACCTCTCCGCTGCCCTCCAAGCCTAATCTACCCGATGCACCTAAGCCCTTCAAGCTTCTTGCTCCAATAAGGTTAAGACTAACCGTGTCTTCTCTAGCTTTCTAGATCCTGCAATAAGCCCATTGCATGAACTAAATGAATTAGTCTTCTCTTAACTGCTTCCCAAGCACCAAATAACCTTCTTACTGATATAGGTATGGTGAGATAAGGATTTGGCTAAAGGACCTCTCAAGGGTATGACAATGGAGAGGGTGAAAGTAGAGGAATTTAAGAATTAAAGGTATAAGATTGTGGATGAATCAATCTTGTTATTCTCTAGGGTTTATCTCCCAAAAATTTCTCTGGAAGCTCTCTACATTTTGTAGGTATAAGGGTAATTAATAGGGTATGTGAAGGAATGTGAAAAGTGATTTTTCTGCAAAATAAAGGGTTCTGGCAACTCACTCGTGACTGGGACAAGTCGTGAGTTCCAGTCGGCAAATAATTGATTGGCCAGACTATACTTTTTGCCCTGTAGTGCTCCAGCTGTTGTGACCCTCATGTGTGGCACTTCTGGCGGGTTATCAGTCACGAGTCACTTGCGAGTTCTAGTCGCGAGAATGCTCTTGATTGCACACATACTTGAATTCTTCACTCTCTCACATACAACCCTTACATAATTCCCACCTAAATACAGGGTATCTAATTGCTAAATTACAAGCAAATTTGGCATAGAATAAAGCTAAAATATGGCTGAATAAATTCAAACAAGCACTATAAATAGTGACCATAATGAACATTCACATGGTGAATTAAAATCCGGACATGCAAGCTAATAAGCTCAATGCAAAGTATCATTTGCATGTCCAACACTCAACCGATGCAAGAACACTAAGGTAATTGCATCAAGGATACAAGATCAAATAATGGCACAAGAGTACTAAAGAGAATGCAAAACATAATCTAAAAGTACTAAATAGCTACAAAAGCAAATGTACAAAGTAAATATTGTCAAGTACACAACATAAGCCATGAAATATGAACATAGACTAGAAATAGCATTGAAAAGAAATTTTAAAGGCTTGTTGTAGGTTGTTTTTCTTGCTCTTCATTGCATTGCATTGCTCCCCCTTTGATCTAGCTCTTTCTCCCCCTATCATTGCTCTCCCCTTATCACGAACCATCTCCCCCTTTTTGTCATGGAATAGCTAGTCATCATCTTCTTCTAGCTTCCTTTGAATTTGATCCAATTGAGTTTGGAGAGAGGTGAACTTTGTGTCAAACCAGGTGTGTTAAGAGTGCATGATAAATGTGAGGCCGGATAACTTGGTGCTGATGTCTTGCACAAATGCTATTATGTTGTCCAGCTTCTTATCGTAGGGGTGTGAGCTAGAGCTTGAACCACTATGAGGAGCATTACTCTCTTCCTTTACGTTCTTTCGGCTGTGGCCTATGATAGCATTGAGAGTGCAAGTGTTGATTGTGCTTTGCATAGGATGAGGGTACTTATCTTCGAATGTGTGAATTCTTTGAGCTTTAATATCTTTGAAATGAGGAAACAAAAAGGAAGGCAATTCCTTGAGACCATCCTCTCAGCAGTCTTGCTCAAAATCTGGAAGATATGTGAGCATATATCAATTTCTTCATCAGTGAGCATGAAGAAATAAAGCCCAACCAAGATTCATGTATTTGGTGCTTAAGAGAGGATAGA
This sequence comes from Quercus lobata, assembly GCF_001633185.2. Taxonomy (NCBI): domain Eukaryota; kingdom Viridiplantae; phylum Streptophyta; class Magnoliopsida; order Fagales; family Fagaceae; genus Quercus; species Quercus lobata. The sequence goes on along the minus strand of NC_044912.1, from coordinate 21,845,373 downwards.
GATTGTGAAACATAATAGTTATGAGCAACCTCAATTCGGGAGATAATGATGACACCCCGATTGATTTCCCATTTGAGGATATCTCCAAGTTTTCTCCGAGAGCATCGCAAATATGGCATTATCTGATTCCAACTCATCATACACCAGTGGCTTGACAAATACTAGCTTGTTGATGTTTAGAATGATAGCAAAATAGGAAGGTGTGACTGTGAAGTCCTTTCCTCTTACCCAACATCTTAGTTCATCCACAGGGAAGACGGCATTTGCAAAAATTCCTTCACCAGCTCTTCATAAGGATCTTCAAGATTGGACAGAAGGTAGTTCCAATCTTTAGAGGCGAACCATTTCAGAATGTTCATATCAAGAAGAGACCCTTGCTCAATAACCCTTTCAATCAACATGGGGACACACTTGAAGTGATGCAGATATGCTTGATATGCAGCATATGATCTGAAGCAAGTGTCATCATAAACTCCAGTCGAAGATCGAGTCTTCTTCGACTTAGGGGAGAAGCTACTTAGATCAATTACTGGTTCCTTTTCTTTACTGCTACCTCCTTTCACAACTGACTTCTTGAAGGTAGACATTTTCAAGCAAAGTTCATGAATTAGCAAAAAGCTAGATGAAAAACAAGCGGTAACAAACTTGATTAGCAACAAGTTAGTAACAAAACATAAACTTTGAATTAAAACCCTGAAAACTAGAATTTAAAAAGTAATTCAAAAGAAAATGACATGTGAAGATGCTAATCATCAAATCATGATACAATCATTGGCATTATTCACTCAACATGCCAAAAAGTGTGTGTATGTGTGCATCATAGGCAAAAGTATGCATCTAGGGCATGAAAACATACAAGGGGCAATGTGTGAAAACATGAAATCATTGGCATATTTTTTTTTAAAGCAAGTTTGATCTCCGCATACGTATAGCTGCGTTTAGGGAGCCCTATAGTGGCGTTTTAAATGGAACTCGAGCTCCATGAACTCGAGTTCCATGCAAATTTTTTATTTTATTTTTATTTTTAAGTTACCTATAGCTGCGTTCAAGGAGCCCTATAGTGGCGTTTTAAATGGAACTCGAGCTCCATGATCTCGTGTTCCATGCAAGTTCTTTTTTAGTTTGATCATCCCATACTCGATTTTCTACAAATCGAGTTTAAATTGAAACTCGATTTTGAGAAAATCGAGTTTCAAAATAGGGGCATTTCTCTAATTAGTTTGGGAAAGGGGGCAAAATGCTGGATTTATTGCGCGAAAGGGGCAAAGACCAATTTGCTCCCTCAATGGAGTCCAAAAATACACACAAAACATCTAAAAGACATTTTATCATAAACAAGGTATGCACACCACAACACAAAACATAACACAATGTCTGAGCATGAAGTATAAACATGTAAAACAAGCATTATACTATCAATCCCAACAAAACCCATATATCAAACTCATCAAAAACCCATATTCAACAACCATATTTCAATATCTCAACATAAACACCAAATCCAAGAAAACTAGGGCCAGAAACTAAAAATAGAGTGAAAATAAGAGAAAACCCATACCTTTTCTTGAAGATTGATGGAGGATTGAAGAAGAAAATGGAGGTTTTGTGAGTGAAAATGGCAGTTTTGGGAGAGGGAGAGGCAGAGAAGACAAAGGGTTATGCATGTGATGCGAGGGAAAACTGAAAAGTTGTTGAAAACTGTCTGAGATTTAACCTTATTTGTGCAAAACACACGTTTTTTGCAACTCATATGCCCCGCGAGCAAGTCACCAAAACGAGTTGCCAAAAACCCTTGTACAAAATTTTGAAAATTTTGTCAAAGTCTTTTTCGCGACTGGGACATCCACTCACCAGCAAGTCGCGAACCTCTCTAAGTAACCTCACGACTGGACTTCAACTTGCGAAGTAGTTGTGAAAATGAGGCGTGAAAATGACCAAAACCCAGAATTTTTGAAAATTTTTCTAAGTGTTTTTCGCGATTGGAGGTCTCACTCGCTAGGGAGTCATGAAACCTTCTGAGTAAGCTCGCGACTGGGGCCTCGTAATTGGCATGACTTGCAAGTGAGTCGCCAAAAAGCAGAGTTGAAAATTTTTTGGATTTTTATGAAATTTTTCAAAAAAAACACTTTCCAAAAACGACTAAAATACTCAAAAATCTTTTTGTGTTTAATCAACATATGCTTGAGTATGTGCAACACATTTAATCAAGTACAATCACACAAATGAATAAGGCTTTCATTGAACAAAGACATGTGTGATGTGGGTGGGTACCAAATGTGTGTTAGTCCTTAGTCTAACATGAAGCTTCAATGAACAATTCAACCAAGACATACACAATTAGCACTAAGTAGAGTGACCAATCTCAATTATAGAAATAAACATATATGATCTCCCACAAAAACTTGATTACATAACTTTGAAGCTTTTCATCTAGCTTCACACAATTCATAACATTTGATCAATTAAGAACAATACATCTCTTTTTGAGATTGATACTTGAAATTTTTTATATTTCAATTTTAAGAGTAAACCTTTGGCTTTTGGGAACCATACATTTTCATTACAAGTTGCTTTCTCTTTTTCCTAGTCAAATACTAGCATGTGCGACGGCTTTTGCAACTCATTATCTTTTTTCATGATTTGATATTGTAAGGTTGAATTTATTCAATCATGTAAAGTTGTAATTTACAACTATGTGTTTTGTTGGCTTTTATTACGTGCCAAATTTGATTGTAATTATGTTCAATCTTTTATACCCTGTATTTCTCATGGGATTTATTTGTAAGGGTTGTGTGTGTGAGAGAGAGAGTGTGTGAAGACTCAAGGCATTAAAGACTAAAGTGTTTTTGCGGGTAGCTTGCAACTTAACATCCCGCGAAGTAATGCATGTGCCTGGCACATGACTGGAATGCAAAGAGTCAGGATAGGATGGAGACAACTTGTTTTCGCGAGTACCTCGCAGGTAAAGCCTTCTTGTGAGACACCCGCGAAACATTCTGTTTTGCCAGACTGTCATTTCTGATACACACTTTCTGTGCCTACACTATTTATACCCACATTACCTACAGATGTTGAAGAGTGCTTTTGGGAGAAAACTCTAGCCACAAACCTTGAGAGTTAGAGATTGTTATACCCACAATTCTCTACACAATTGCTTGTGGATTTTCCTTAACTCCTACCTCTCCATTTCCATACCATTAAGAGGTTGATAGCCCAAACACTTACCACACATTTTCAAAGTGTTCAGTGAGGTTTTGGTGCTACTGGGAAGTATTGGAAGAAGCCATGCTTTGGCGGATGCAATCAGGCGTATTGCGGGATCCGAAGAGCTAGACAAGACATAGTTCTAAGAAGCCTTGTTGGAGTAGGAACTTGGAGGGCTTAGGTGCATCGGGTAGATTAGGCTTGAAGGGTCTCTTGCTAAGCCATGTATCCTAGCTGATTGTCTAGTGGATCGATTATCGCTTGGAGGGCGGCGAAGAGGTTTTACACGGAGTACTTCGAGTAGTTTGCTGTGTTATATTGAATATGACTTAGAGTAGTTTGTTTGTTTATCTGCTCGCATTTACTCTATTCTGCATGTAGTATAAGTTAGCGTAAAATCTATCGAGCCGTAATTTTTATTTAAGGGGTCTAAACAGCTCTTGTGTTTTAACACATTTTCAAGCATTTAAATCATTTTGTTGGTTTTATTCCGTGCCAAATTTGCTTGTAATTCAGCATTTAGAAACCCTGTATTTAGGTGGGAATCATGTAAGGGTAGTGTGTGAGAGAGTGTGAAGAAAAGCTCAAGAGTGTTCACTCAAGCAGGACCTCGTGACTGAATCTCGCGACTGGCGAGTCGCCAAAAGAGGCATACGTGTGAAGCATGTAGGGGAGCTGAAGAGTCATGCTAGTTGGAGCACTACAGGACAAAGCTTCCAGTCTGGCCAGGTAGTTAGCTCATGACTCAAACTCACGACTCATTCTAGTCGCGAGCCTAAGTCTCCAGACAGCTTTGTTTGTTACAAACCTGACCTTTTGCATTCCAAACAGAAACCATTATAAATACTCTTATACCCATGTATTGTAAAGAGCTTCTAGAGAGAATTTTAAGAGAGTTAGGAAGGGACCAATTTCATATTGGTTGATGCTATGGGCTATAGCGGAATCCGGTAAGCTAAAGAATAAATAGGTTCGATGTAACCTCGTTGGAGTAATAGCTTGGAGGGCTTAGGTACACTGGGTAGATTAGGCTTGGAGGGTTTTCTGCTGTTCAAGTATCCCAACTAGATTCTTTAGTGGATTATTTACCGCTTGGAGGGCGGCGGAGAGGTTTTACGCTGAGGGCTTCGGTTTCCTCTTCGATAACACATCGTTGTATTGTCCTTGTGTTTGCATCTCTCTTCCCTTAATATTTTCCATTTAATTTCTACTGTGGATGTGATTTTATTTGGTTGAGATTGTTTATCAATTCTGTTATATGCTTATGTTCATATTCCACACATTAATTGTTTGATAATAAGCTTGAATTGATAATTTGGAAATTGAGGGCCTAAACGTTCATAGTGTTTTATACACATTGAACATTCAATTGGTATCAAAGCGGGTTCACTTATATTGGTTTCAATTACTTAGTGTGATCCTTGAACCCATATAGAGATGGATCGGTCTCAATCTTTAAATGTTCCACCATATTTTGATGGTAGCAACTATGCCTTTTGGAAGGTGCGGATGAGAGCATTTTTGTGTTCAATAGATGAGGCTGTTTGGGATGCCGTTGAAATAGGTTGGACAACGCTAGAGGCAGCCAAATCCATATGGGATAAGGCAGCCCTTGTGGCGTTAAATGCTAATAGCAAAGCACTTAACGCTAATTTTTATGGCGTGTCTCCAGATGAGTTCCACCGGATTTCTCACATGACCATTGCCAAGGAGGCATGGCAGATATTGGAGACCACGTACGAGGGAACGAAGAAAGTTAAAGAAACCAAGTTGCAAATGCTAACCACTCGGTTTGAGGAGCTGAGAATGAGTGAGGATGAGTCTTTTGACTTTTTCTATAGCAAGCTGAATGAAGTGGTCATCGGCAAGTTTAACTTGGGAGAGAAAATGGAGGACTCGAAAGTTGTACGAAAAATTCTTCGTTCATTGCCAAAGAGCTTCCGTGCAAAGGTGACTGCAATTGAGAAAAGCAAGGAGCTCTTAAGACAATAAATGAAAGGGTAGAAGTTCACGGTTCATCGGATGAGGATGTAGTCTAAAAGGATGTTGCCTACCACGCAAAGAATTTCCGCAAATTTCTAAAGTTCAAGAACAGTGAGAAATTTGGTGATAAATGGAAATTCATGAGTTCCGAAAAGGAAAAGTTGGACTTCAAAAGGAGAGAAGGGAAGGAGTCCCAATCTACTCTAGGAGTCACTTGTTTTGAGTGCAATGGACATGGCCATTTCAAAAAGGAATGTCCTAATTACTTGAGATCGAAGGGCAAGGCGTATGCCACCACTCTCAGTGACTCAGATTCGTCCACCTCTGATTCGGAGGATAGCTGTGATGAAGAAGGGAATTTCTTAGCATTTATGACTATTTCTCATGTTGAGTATTCCAAGGACTTGAATTTTCTTGTGCAAGAACTTAGGGAGCATAGTGATGAGGAATCAATGGGAATTGTGGAAGAATCAGATGCTAAAGAAGATGAAGATACAGCCAATCTTCAAGAGAATTACAACTCACTCCTTGAGAAGTCGGGAGAGTATGCAAGGGTGGCCAAGATAGCTGTGAAGAAGATGAAGAAAGCAAAGGAGGAATATCGAAGTCTCCTAGTGAATACAAGGAGGCCAAGTGTGAGATTGAGACGCTAAATGGTGAGCTAACCGAAACTTACACCAAGGTGAAATTCCTTGAGCTTGAGGTGGTTCAAGCAAATGCCAAGGTAGAGCGAGTATCCACAAAGAAGCTTGATGATGTCATTTCCTCTAAAAAATCCTTCTCCAACAAAACCGGATTGGGATACCCCAAAGAAAGTAGTTCAGTTGTGAATATCTCGAAAGAAGTGAAATTTGTGAAGGCCAAAGAGCCGGTTGTAGTTGCTCTTACTGTGGAGAAGGCAAATATTGAGAAGAAGAAGAATGTGGCTGACCAGGGGGTGTTGAAAAAGCCCTAGAATCAATTTGTGGTCAGGTTTGAAGCCAGAGAAAAGTCTCTTCCATGATCGCAAAGAGGTCCTAGAACGAACCATGTGTGCATCACTGCAGACTTTAAGGGCACACCCGACCTAATTGTCATAAGCTGAGAACATTGAGGAATGCTAGTGATCAAAGGTCAAGAGGACCAAGAAATGACAAGAGGACTTGGGAAGTTGAGCCATCAAGAGGTCGAAATGGTGATCCCGGAATGATGGACATGATGAAGATGATTAGAGCATTCACCAACTGCTTGGAAAGCTTCACTAGAAGGTTTGAAAGTCCTAACTCTCATACCCAATCCTATAGGGATATCACCCTAAACGCACGTGACGTGTGGGTGAAGAAGGATACTCATGCATAAGCATTACAACATGTCCATGCATTAATACTTCCTATGCTTGGTGTGTGCTTTATGTTGAGTTGATAGCTTGTTTTGGAATATTGTGTTTGTTTTTGTTTGTCTTTTTGTGTTTTTACATTGTTGTTTTTGATCAATTTTTTTTTCTTTTGTGTCAAAAATCCAAAAACACATAAAAAGTAGAAAATCCAAAAATTTGATCAAAATTGTTGAGTTCTGTCACAAGCATGTTTTGCCTTGTACCTTTGTGCTAATGGCTTTGTACATTTACGAGCATAGATTGTATCCTATGCACTTATCATTGTAGGAGATATCTTGACATCTATGTGAGTGTTGTAAATAAATCTTCAAACTTGTCATGAATGATTAGTCAATGGTCTTATTGATCTTGAAACATGCATAGACTTGTGCCTATATATCTTTCCACTCATTTATTTTGTTTATTTGTTTAAAAGAGCTCAACAAATGTAAATCTCCAAATGAAAGAGATAATGAGTTGCAAAAGCCTTCGAACACACTAGAGTGTTGCCCTGTTTTGGCGACTCAGTCGTGGGTTGGTCCAGTTGCATGCCCTAGTCGCGAGCCCATTCAGAGATTTTTTGTAGCTCACTGGCGGATCAATGTCCCAGTCACGAAAAATATTTAGAATATTTTTCAAAAATTTGGGTCTTTATGTTTCTCGCGGCTCAGTATGGCGACTTGTTCGCGCGTGGAAGATCTAGTTGCGAGTGGTACACGGAGATTTTCGCAGCTCACATCGCAACTCTCTCGTAGGTAGACTTTCCAGTCACGAAAAACACTTAGAAAATATTTCAAATTTTTTGTTTTTAAGTGTTCTGGCGGCTGGCCCTGGCGACTTGCGCGCAACTTGATTCAGTCGCGAAAATCGCGTGTTTTGCGTTTTAAGGGCAGTTTTTAAAACTTTTCAGTTTTCCCTTAAACATTTCTGACTGTTCATTGTCTTCCCTGTTTATCCCTCTCTCAAACTCACCGTATCATTTCATCAAACTCTCTCGAAAAACCTCCATTTTTTGCATCATTTCATCTTCAAATCTTCAAGGAAAAGATATGGGCTTTCTCTTTCGCACTTCATATTTCATGATTATGGTTTGGTTTTCTTGATTTGTGAGTTATTTCTGTGATTTGAGTAATATAGTGTTCGAACATGGGTTTGGTTTATGTTGTTCAGTGTGAAAGTTCAAATAGTGTAAAAACACTTTTGAATGTTTAGACCCCCAATTTACAAATTACCAATTCAAGCTTTATATCAAACAATTAATATGTGGAACATGAACAAAAACTTAATACAGAATTGGTAAATAATCTATGCCAATTAAAATCACATCCATAGCAGAAAATAAAAGGCAAAGATAAAGAGAAGGGAGATGCAAATACAAGGACAACACACGATGTGTTATTGAAGAGGAAATCGAAGCCCTCGGCGTAAAACCTCTCCGCCGCCCTCCAAGCAGTAAACAATCTACTAGAAAATGTAATTGGGATACGTGAACAGTAATAGACCCTCCAAGCCTAATCTACCCAGTGTACCTAAGCTCTCAAAGCTTCTTGCTCCAACAAGGTTGTGCCGAATCTATTTTTTTTCTAACTTCCCGGATTCCGCTACTTGACCATAGCATCAACCAATGTAAATTGGTTCCTTCCTAACTGCTTCCTAGAACACCAAACAGCCCTCTCACAGTAATAGATATGGTGAGAAAAGGTTTTGGTAAAATGCCTCTTAAGGATTTAACAATAGAGAGGAAGAGAGTTAAGGAATTTGAAGAGTCTCTTATGTAAAGATTATTGATGAATCAATCTTGTTTTACTCTAGGGTTTCTCTCTCAAAATTCTTTCTGGAAGCTCTTTTTCTTTTGTGGGTATAAGGGGTATTTATACTAGGGTGAGAATGGAATGTGAAATGTCAGGTTTTTCAAAATAGGGTTGGCTCGCGACTTGGCCTCGTGGCTTGATTGTGTCGCAAGATCCAGCCGTGCGATAACAGAACGACCAATTGTCCTATTTTGTCCTGTAGTGCTCCAGCTAGCATGACGCTTCAACTTCTAGCATGCTTGGCACATGTGCTGCTTCTGGTGGCTTGTAGCCACGAGTCACCCGCGAGATCCAGCCGCGAGACTCTGTTTTCTTGCACACTCTTGAGCATTCAACACTCTATCTCACTCACTACCCTTACAACAAACCCACCTAAATACAAGGTTACTAATTGCTGAAATACAAGCAAATTTGGCACGGAATAAAACCAACAAGATGGTTGAATAAATTCGACCTTACAATCTCCCCCCTTGGCTATTCCGTGACAAAACCCTAAAATAAACTCTAGACTTAACATGTGAGTTGGGAACAGTTAAGCAAAACACACTCACACCTAATTCTAGAAATTGTGAGGCACTTGAATCATATGAACATGAAACTCCTGAAACACAACAATACACCATGATCATTGTATGTGGAAAACATGAAATGCATATGAAACAAGCATAAAGTGATCAAGCAAAGATGAAGTTAAGAAACAAACCATGGCTTGATCAAACAAGTAATCACTACAAGGTAGTGATCACAATGCTCATTTACACTTGGAATGAACACTTGAGCATACAAGCTAACAAGAACAATGCAACTCACTTGTATGCCCAACACTCAACCAATGCATAATACACTAAGTATATGCATCTAGGAACAATCCTACAAGGGCACAAGAGTGACAGTACATAACAAGAAAATGCATGACATTTAGATAGAAGTACTGATTTAACAAAAACATATAGTTTGCATAAAGTATGGTACAAACCATAAAGCCTACAAGAAACCCTAAAAGCTTACAAAAGAAGCATGGGTACAAACACATTATACACTGAAAAACATCAACAATATATATATATATATATATAAAGTAAACCAAGTTTCAAAAACATCCATGTGTTATGAATTAGAAACAAAAATACACCGAAACCACAGTGTATCAAACCCATAGTAACAATAAATAACCAAAAAAATAAACTTATAAATTAAAGGATAAGACTAAAACAAAAGTATGTGTACTCTCCCTATTACTATGCACACTTCCTTTTGAGCTTTCTCCCCCTTACTGAATGCTCTCCCCCTTTTTGGCACAAATAGTTAAAGGCTATTGTCTAACTTTTGTTGAATAGCTTCTAGCTGATTCTCCATGGTCTCGAGTCGCATTTGAACATGGTTGTTAGTGGAGTAGAGAAGTGTCACCATTTCCTCAATGCGTTTCTGAATATTTTCAAGCAAACTACCCACTCTATCAGTTTGAGGATCAGACTGTGCTTGCGGAATGCTAGTTTGTTGAACTTCAGGGATGACACGTGAAGTAGGTGTGGTATGTACAGGTGTCTCTGACTCAGGAGCAAATGGAGTAACCGGAGAGATGTGTGCACTCTTTGGTGTTTTAGAGGAATGACTTCTGCTGGCTTGTAGAGTGAACATGGAAATTGGATGCAGACGAGTCATCATTTTTCCATCTGAGGGAGGAACAATGCCTTCACAAAGAATGAACTTCATGATGAGACTGCAAAATGGAATACGTCCTCGAGCTACAGATCAAGCCGCGATCTTCCTCATGGTTTGAAAGATGTGGGCACAGATATCAATGGGGGTTCCTGTAATAAGATCACAAAGGAATTGAGCTCTTCCAAGATTTATGAAGGTAGTGTTGGATAGTGGGTAGAGATTAGAGAAGATGATTAGCTTTAGTGTGGTCAACTCTGGTGCAAACTTTGCGGTGCTTATGGATATGCCTGTACTGGATACTTCATGATCAGATCCTATAACTTGTAGAATGTCTTGAGTCTCTGGCGTTTGATCATCATATGGAGTTAGGTCCACATTCGTAACTCTAGTGATGCGGAGAATTTCGGCTATGGAGTCTGGGTTGATGATAAATTCCTTTCCTCTTACCCAACAAACTAGCGCAACTCCAAGATCACTTGAATTAGAGTAGCATTCCTTAACCAGTTCATCCATTGGATCAACAAAATTCCCAAATAAGTTTGCCCAATCTCTTGGCTCAAAGATTCGAGGGATAAAAGTGATCCCTAAGGTGTCAAATTCAACTACCCGTTCCATTATAGGAGATGCCCTGTCAAAAATGTTTGAGTAGATGTGTGAGGTAAGCGGGGTTCTGAACCTCTCCAAATTGAACTTGCTGACAACCACCTCATTTAGCTTGCTATAGAAAGAATCAAAGGACTCATCCTCACTCATTTTTAGCTCCTCAAACTGAGTGGTTAGCATCTGCAGCTTGGTATCTTTCACTTTCTTCGTTCCTTCGTAGGTGGTCTCCAATATCTCCCATGCTTCTTTAGCAACGGTAATGTGAGAAATCCTATGAAACTCATCTGGAGACACACCACAAAAAATTGCATTAAGTGCTTTACTGTTAGCATTAGATGCAACGAGTGCTGTCTTATCCCATATGGATTTGGCTTCCTCAGGCCTGGTCCAACCTATATCAACAGCATCCCAAACTGATTTATCAATGGAACACAGTGTTGACACCCTATTTTGCAACATGTATTTAACCTCACATGGAGGGTAATAGGGTAATTTCACATTGGAAATATACATCTTGATTCTGGTCATTTGATCCTTAATCTTATTTCACCAAAGTGATCTTGATGTTGTAATGATTAAATAGACTGGTCATGAGCCCTAATCGGACCATTAGGTTGAACGTTATCATCAAATCAAGTTTTAATGGCTGAGATGCACTATCACAAATTGAGTCTGACTATATGTGATTATGAACAATTGATTTCAATTGGTTATAAGTATAATCAATTTGAGATCGATGATGTGTCATAATTTGATTGGTTAGGACTACATTTTATGGTAGGGTTACACACACCTAATTAACTAGATAGTTAAACATTAATTATTCAATGAGTAATTTGTGCAATTATCTTTTAATTAGAGTAAATTTGGAATCAATTAAGTCTGAAATGGAAGTGATTGGAGCCATTTAATGTTAATTGGGAGCTAATTTGGGACCTATTGGTGTTAATTGTGCTGAAACCATTTTCTAACAAATGACCTCTGCTCACCATTTCATCAATATCTCTCAGAATATTTTGAATATATGAATGAGGTTATTTTTCCCAGAAACTAGACATCTGGGGCTTCAATTTGAGTACAAGAATGAGACAATTTCGATCAGAATTGAGGCAGATATGATTTTTCAAAGTTGGCTCTATAGGCTGTTGCCGCAGCTATGGGAAAACCGAATTTTGACTTACTCCTCACTCTCACCAATCTTTCCATTTAATGCACCAGATTTTTCCCAAGGCTAAAATGAGGTCTAGGTTCATGATTCTTTGTCAACCTTCATTAAATGGCCTTCCATTCATATTTCCTCCACCACTACTATATAAACCCCCCATCTCCTTCATTCCAAGACACAAAAAATCCCCCTTTCTTCTCTTCTCTTGAGTTCAAGTGAAGTTGAGTAGTCTTGTCATATCTTGATCTTCCTGAGACTCAAGGTATTGAGTGAGACTCACTCTCCCTCTTCTAGCTCTTCTTTTCCTCCACCTTTAGGACCTCTATTAAGAATCCCCTCCTCCATTATATGGATCTTGTATGAAGGTATAATCCCCTTCCCTAACTGTTTGTTTATATTGCCATGATAAGAATTTAAGATTAAAGCATGATAATTCCCTTGAATATGTTTGAATATTCTTATGTGTTCATCACATGTTCTTAGTTGTTCATCACATGTTCATGCATATCACTAGATTTAATCTTAAATCCACATCAAAAGTATGAAAACATGTTTGTTTAGTAATTCTTTCAAATCATTGAATCTAGATTATTACTATTCACACACATTCACTAGAGTTTATTTTTCAATCCAAATGCCATGCTTAATAAATTGAATTAGGATTTATCACATGCACACACATTAAATTCAACATATAAATTGATTGACATATTGGATGATGTGATATGAATGTTGACCACCAGAGTCTAGAAGACCAGTTTCACCGAGCAAGGCGGGTGCCTAACACCTTCCCACCTTGTAACATAGCCTCCGAACTTAGATCAAGGGTTGATAGACCAATACTTATCTATGTAATTTTTGATTTTTAGATTGTAACTAGGAAACAAAGCCATGTACTTTATCTTAGATTGTATCTAGAACCAAAGCCATGTAATTTTCCTATGATCAATGTAAATTCAATTACAAATTAATAAAATGATGAATTTTTCAATTTTGGTTTTCTTATTTATTCCAATAATTAAATAAGTGGCGACTCCATTGTAAAACCCTTAATTTAAAGGGGAAAATATAACTAGTCGAATCTCCAGTTTGAGAGGCAATAACACGATTCCAACCATTCACATGGGTTTGGCCCAGCATCTCATAAAAACGGGTCGGGGGCGCGGTCTCTCATACACAGAAATGCTCTCATGCGAACCTTCCAAAAAGCATAATTACTACCATCAAAATATGGAGGTGCATTTAGGGATTGAGACCTATCCATCTCAATAGGGAGTCAAAGATCACATTATGGTAATCAAACTACTAAAAGTGTACCCGCTCTGATACCAATTGAAAGTTCAAATAGTGTAAAAACACCCTTGAACTTTTACACCCCCAATTTACAAATTACCAATTCAAGCTTTATATCAAACAATTAATGTGCGGAACATGAACAAAAACTTAATACAGAATTGGTAAACGATCTATACCAATTAAAATCACATCCACAGTAAAAAAATAAAAGGCAAAGATAAAGGGAAGAGAGATGCAAACACAAGGACAACACACGATGTGTTATCGAAGAAAAAATCGAAGCCCTCAGCATAAAACCTCTCCGCCGCCCTCCAAGCGGTAAACAATCCACTAGAAAATATAGTTGTGATACATGAACAGTAATAGACCCTCCAAGCCTAATCTACCCAGTGTACCTAAGCCCTCAAAACTTCTTGCTCCAATGAGGTTGCGCCGAACCTATTTCTTTTCTAGTTTTCCGGATTTCGCTACTTGACCATAGCATCAACCAATGTAAATTGGTTCCTTCCTAACTACTTCCCAAAACACAAAATAGCCCTCTCACAGTAATGAATATGGTGAGAAAAGGTTTTGGTAAAATGTCTCTCAAGGATTTAACAATGGAGAGGAAGAGAGTTGAGGAATTTGAAGAGTCTCTTATGTAAAGATTGTTGATGAATCAATCTTGTTTTACTCTAGGTTTCTTTCTCAAAATTCTCTCAAGAGGCTCTCTTTCTTTTGTGGGTATAAGGGGTATTCATACTGGGGTGAGAAAGGAATGTGAAACGTCAGGTTTTTCAAAACAGGGCTGGCTCGCGGCTTGGCCTCGCAGTTTGTCTGAGTCACGAGATCTAGCCGCACGATAACAGAATGGCCAGTTGTCCTATTTTGTCCTGTAGTGCTACAGCTAGCATGACGCTTCAACTTCTGGCATGCTTCGCACGTGTGCTGCTTCTGGCGGCTTGCAGTCGCGAGTCACCCGCGAGATCTAGCCGCAAGACTCTGTTTTCTTGCACACTCTTGAGCATTCAACACTCTATCTCACTTACTACCCTTACAACAAACCCACCTAAATACAGAGTTACTAATTGTTGAAATACAAGCAAATTTGGCACGGAATAAAACCAATAAGATGGTTGAATAAATTTAACCTTACACAGTGAAAGTTCAATAAGTGTATAAAACACCTTGAACATTTAGACCCCCAATTTACAAATTACCAATTCAAACTTAATATTAAACAATTAATGTGCGGAAAATGAACATAAACTTAATATAGAATTGATAAACAATCTGAACCAAATAAAATCACATCCACAGCAGAAATTAAATGGAAAAGATTAAGAGAAGAGAGATGCAAACACAAGGACAACACTCGATGTGTTATCGAAGAGGAAACCGAAGCTCTTGGCGTAAAACCTTTCCACCGCCCTCCAAGCAGTAAACATTCTACTAAAGAATGTAGTTGGGATACATGAACAGCAAAAGACCCTCCAAGCCTAATCTACCCAACGTACCTAAGCCCTCCAAGCTCCTACTCCAACGAGGTTACGCCGAACCTATTTATTTTTTAGCTTGCCGGATTCTGCTACTTGACCATAGCATCTACCAATATGAAATTGGTCCCTTCTTAACTGCTTCTTAAACACCAAATGGCCTTCTCACAGATATGTGTATGGTGAGAAAAGGATTTAGTAATGTACCACTCAAGGTTTTGATAATGGAGAGGAAGAGAGTAAAGGAATTTGAAGAGTTTCTATGTGAAGATTGTGGATGAATCAATCTTGTTTTTCTCTAGAGTTTCTCTCTCAAAATTCTCTATGGAAGCTCTCTAAATATCGTGGGTATAAGGGTATATATATAGTAGTGTGAGAAGCAATGTGAAAAGTCAGTTTTTCCCAAACAGGGTGTTTTGGCGACTTGACCTCGCGACTGGGTTGAGTCGCGAGTTCAAGCTGCGAGTTAACAACATGGCTAGCCTAGGACTTTTGTCCTGTAGTGTAACAGCTGGCGTGAATCTTCAGCTTCTGGCATGCTTGGCACGTGTGCAACTTCTGGCGGCTTGCAAGCCGTGAGCCACTTGTGAGATCCAGTCGCAAGTCCCTACTTCTTTGCACAATATTGAGCATTACTTCACACTCTCTCACACACTATGCTTTCATGATTCCCACCTAAATATAGGGTTACTAATTGCTAAAATATAAGTAAATTTGGCACGAAATAAAGCCTACAAGATGGTTGATAAAATTCAACCTTACAATCTCCCCCTTTGGCTATTCCGTGACAAAACCCTAAAACAAACTCTAAACTTAACATGTGAGTTGGGAACAGTTGAACAAAACTCGTTCACACCTAATTCTAGAATCTGATAAGCTCTTGAATCATATGAACAAGAATCTCCTGAAACATGGCAATACAGTATCATCATTGTATGCAGAAAAACTTGTAATAGCATATAAGACAAGCATAATGCGATTGAGCAAAATGGAATGAGAAGTAAACCATGTCTTGACCAAATAGGAAATTACTATAAAATAGTGACCACAATGCTCATTCACACTTGGAATGAACATCCGAACATACAAGTTAATAAGCTCTGTAAGGTTGAATTTTATCAACCATCTTGTTGGCTTTATTCTGTACCAAATTTGCTTGTATTTTAGCAATTAATAACCCTGTATTTAGATGGGAATCATGAAAGGGTAGTGTGTGAGAGAGTGTGAAGAAATGCTCAAGATTGTGCAAAGAAGCAGGGACTCACGACTGGATATCGCGGGTGGCTCTCGGTTTGCAAGTCGCCAGAAAGTTGCACACGTGCCAAGCATGCCAAAAGCTAAAGAGTCATGCCAGTTGTTGCACTACAGGACAAAAGTCCTAGGCTAGCCAGGCCATTAGCTCGCGGCTTGAACTCGCGACTCAACCCAGTCGCGAGGTCAAGTCGCCAGAACACCCTGTTTGGGAAAAACTGACTTTTCACATTCCTTCTCACCCTACTATATATACACCCTTATACCCACGATATTGAGAGAGCTTCCAAAGATAATTTTGAGAGAGAAACCCTAGAGAAAAACAAGATTGATTCATCCACAATCTTCGCATAGAGACTCTTCAAATTCCTCTACTCTCTTCCTTCCCATTGTCAAATCCTTGAGAGGTACATTGCGAAAACCTTTTCTCAGCATACCCATATCTGTGAGAAGGCCATTTAGTGTTTAGGAAGCAGTTAAGAAGGGACCAATTTCATATTGGTAGATGCTATGGTCAAGTAGCGGAATCCGGCAAGCTAAAGAAGAAATAGGTTCGACGTAACCTCGTTGGAGT
The DNA here is from genome assembly GCF_001633185.2 of Quercus lobata. Classification (NCBI taxonomy): domain Eukaryota; kingdom Viridiplantae; phylum Streptophyta; class Magnoliopsida; order Fagales; family Fagaceae; genus Quercus; species Quercus lobata. The sequence continues at coordinate 21,828,995 of NC_044912.1, read as the reverse complement.
AGGAGCTTGGAGGGCTTAGGTACATTGGATAGATTAGGTTTGGAGGGTCTTCTGCTGTTCATGTATCCCAACTACATTCTTTAGTGGATTGTTTACCGCTTGGAGGGTAGCAGTGAGGTTTTACGCCAAAGGCTTCGGTTTCCTTTTTAATAACACATCGAGTGTTGTCCTTGTGTTTGCATCTCTCTTCCCTTAATCTTTTCCATTTAATTTCTGCTGTGGATGTGATTTTATTTGGTTTAGATTATTTATCAATTCTGTTTTAAACTTATGTTCATATTCCGCACATTAATTGTTTGACATTAAACTTGAATTGGTAATTTGTAATTTGGGGATCTAAACGTTCATAGTGTTTTATACACTTATTGGACTTTCAATTGGTATCAGAGAGGGTACACTTGTTGTGGTTTAAATACATAAGTGTGATCCTTAACCCCTTGTGTTTATTTGCCATGGATAGTGCTTTGTATGCCTCTTTGTATGATTTGGTTGGTGATGAATGTAACATGCCATATGTTTGTGAAAATGCCTCTATGAGTGATAATTCTCATGATTGTGATGCTATGTTACATGAATCTTTGGATGTTGTTGATATCCCTAACATCAAACTCTTGAAGAAAAGGGCTAAGAAGTTTAATAAGGATTTGAGCAAGTTATTTTGTGAAAAGGATGATTTGATTGCTAAGCTCAATGAATCCAACAAATTGGTTGAAAAATATAAGAAACTTGTTGAAAATTCTCTTGAAAAGCTAAAAGAGTTTGAATGTTTAAGTATGGACTTAGATGCTAAACTTGTTTTGTCTAACAAACTTGTTAATGAGCTAAAATGTGAAAATAAATCTCTTAAGATGCTTGCCAAGTGTTTAATTACTGAACCTATTGTTAAAAAGGATGATAATATTTGTTGCAATCATGTTGTGGTATCCGATTTTGTGCCTATTGTGTGTTCTACCTCAAAGGACAAATCGGTGTACATTCCTCCATATAAAAAGAAATCAAAAAGTGGAGAGAAAGGCTGTTAAGTTAAAGCCTCTGTTTAGGTCTCAACCTAAGGCTTTGGATGGATCTAGGTTTGTTCCAACTTGCCACCATTGTGGTGTGATTGGTCATATAAGACCTTAATGTCATAAGTTGAAGAGAGAACAAAACCATGTTTCTAGATCCCTTCCCAAAAAACCTAGTAGACCTAAACACATTGTTTGTCACCATTGTGGTGCTTTTGGTCATCTAAGACCTCATTGCTCTAAGTTTCATGCTCTTAAAAGAATCAAAAGAAAAGAAAAACTTGAGCTTCTTGGAAGTTGTGCTAAAAAGAGTAAACCGGTTTTAAATGAAAATAGCATGTTGTTAAAAAAAATGTTTAATACTATTAACTCCTTGACTATGTGCATCTCCGGTTCTCATTCTTCTAACCCTCGTCTCACTTCTCTTGGGACACTCATTCCAAACAATCGTTCCATTTAGATGAGGAAGGGTTCCTATGGTTGAAGTTTTGCTCTTTTAGTCCTTGATCTAATTCTTTCGATCTTTGTAAGACCCTTCAAGCATTAAATGTCATATCTTCATGCATTTTGTGCATCTTGCATTTATTTGTATGCATTGCTTTTGTTTTTTATTTTACTTTTATGTTTTAGTTTTGTGTGAGTAAAAATCCAAAACCACATAAAAAATGAAAAATTCAAAAAGTTTGATCGTATATGTTTGAGCACCTTTCATATATGAGTTTGGCCTTGTACCTTTGTACAAATGGCTTTGTGCATTTACAAGCTTAGCTTGTTCTTTTTGCACTTTTATCTTTGTGGGAAAAATCTTGACATCTTTGTGTGATTGTTGTAAATCGATCTTCAAGCTTGTCATGAATGATTAGTCAATAGTCATGTTGGTTTTGATACATGCGTAGACTTGTGCCTATATCTCTTCCCACTATTTTATTTTTATTGCTTAAAGAGCTTAATAAATGTAAATCTCAAAATAAAAAGAGATAATGAGCTGCAAAAGCCGTCGCACATACTAGTATTCGACTAGGAAAAAGGGAAAGCGACTTGTATGAAAATGTATGATGCCCAAAAGCTAAAGGTCTGTTCATCAAATTGAAATATCAAAAATTTCAGGCATCAATCTCAAAATGAGATGTATTGATTCAAAATGATCAAATGTTATAAATTGTAAAGAAGCCAAATGAAAAGCTTTAAAGATATGTAATCATTTTCTTGTGGGAGGTCATATATGTTCATTTCTATAATTGAGATAGACCACTTGACTTAGTACTAGTTGTGTATGACTTGATTGAATTGATCATTGAAGCTTCACTCTAGACTAAGGACTATTCCACATTTGATACACACGCACAACACACATGCCTAATGTTCAATGAATGTCTTATTCATTTGTTAGATTGTACTTGTCTAAATGTTATATGTGTGTGCTCAATCATATATGGATTAATCCAAAAAAAAAAAAAAATCGATCATTTTATATGTTTTTGGAAGTGATTTTTATCACTCTTTGTATTCATGTTTAGTGCTTACTTTGTTTTTCATTGTTTAAACATGTTCAGTTTTGAAAAACAAGTGTCAGAATCTTTGGCTACTCATTTTGGCTAGTTGCGTGAGTTGCTAGCAAGCTACTAGTTTTGGCGACTTGCAAGCCGCGAGTTCACACAGAAGGGTTTCGCAACTCACTCGCGACTCGCCAGTCGCGAAACGCCCAAAATCAGCTTTTTAAAGAGCTTTTTTGGGGGAAACTTGTTTTAAACCTCTCCCATCCTTTCTAAAACCCCTCTTTCAATATTTTTACATCAAACCCAACCAATTTGAACTTTTTTTCATTCCATTAACATCTGTAAGGTAATTTTAAACTCTTTTCATTGATTTTGACCCTTAAATTTTGTTTTGGAGAGTTTTGTGTTCTTGGTTGGGATTTTTATCATAAGGGTTGGGAAAACTTAATTTTTGTCAAATTTCTTCATGGGATTGGTTTCTTTTGTTGATTTGCATTGGATGTTGGCCCCTTGTGGCAGAAAGAACATGTATTAAGGTTGGATTTCATGATGTTCATACATTGTTTCACTTTATTGTTCATAGTGTGCATGCTAGGTGTTTGATAAACTGTCTCTTAGGCATTTTCTCGCTTGTTTGGACTCCAATGAGTACCAAACTTTGGGGTTTCTCATGTTTCCTCATTAGGAACATGTTGGTTCATTGGTTGTGTATTTAACACACCTTACCCCACATGTGCATTTTTCATGCATTGGTCATGCATTGCACATAGCCACCTCTTGCACACACCTTTGCTACCTTTGTCATGCATTGGTCTTTACCTTAATTCTTCATCCTAGCAAGTCATGTTTACCTTATGCTTTGTAGCATTTTACTTTGTCTTAGGTTTGAGTTTCATTTTCTCATTCATCTCGCATCCCTAGAAAGTATACCGGAGTGTTTTTGTCATTTCTATATGACTCTTGTACACATCCTTAGGGGGAGAAATTCTATTTCTCATGCACATTTGTAGGGGGAGAGATATTCCATAGGGGAGATGTATATACCAAGGGAGAGAAGACATTGAGTTAATAAGAAAACTTTGTTTTGTTTGTTTCTCTTTATGTTTGTTTTCTTGTATTGCATCGTGTTTGTGTTTGTGTTTTGGACATGCATATATCCTTATGTTATTGTGCTTCATTGAATGCATGTTCGGATGCTCATTTGATTTGCTATGTGTTTTGGACATGCATATATCCCTGTTTTGGTGTATGATCAAGTTGCTCACATGTTTCACATCATGTTTACTTGATCGCAATTTACTTGTTATATTATACTTGTCCTTTTATTACTTGCTTTGCCTTGAGGGTCTAATGTATTTTGTGCAAGTGTTTCAGGTTACAAGTATATATGTTTCAAGTGCATCACAACTTCTCATCATTCTGAAGGAGAGAAACTTTAAGCACTTTTAGTTTATATTGTTTAAGTTTATATCCAGTATTTTGTATTTGTGCCAATGTTGCTTTTGTAAGCTTTTAGGGTTTGTTTCCATGTGTTTGTAGGCTTTTATGGTTTGTACCATACTTATGCAGCCTTTATATTCTGTTGCCAATACTTTTAGCTAAATGTTATGCATTTTCTTTAAGTATTCTCACTCTTGTGCCCTAGTAGGATTTTGTTCCTAGATGCATATACTTTAAGTATTGTGCAATGGTTGAATGTTAGGCATGCAAGTGATTTGCATTGAGTTTATTAACTTGTATGTCCGGATGTTCATTCCAAGTGTGAATGTGGTCACTATTTTATAGTGATTGCTTGTTTGGTCAAGCCATAGTTTATTTCTCATTCCATTTTGCTTGATCGCATTGTGCCTGCCTCATATGCCTCACAAGTTTTCTGCATACAATGATCAAATTGTGTTGTTGTGTTTCAGGAGTTACGTGTTCATATGATTCAAGAGCTTATCAGATTCTAGAGTTAGGTGTGAGTGAGTTTTGTTCAACTGTTCCCAACTCACATATTAAGTCTAGAGTTTGTTTTAGGATTTTGTCACGGAATAGCTAAAGGGAGAGATTGTAAGGTTAAATTTTATCAACCATCTTGTTGGCTTTATTCCGTACCAAATTTGCTTGTATTTTAGCAATTAGTAACCCTGTATTTAGGTGGGAATCATGTAAGGGTAGTGTGTGAGAGAGTGTGAAGAAATGCTCAAGATTGTGCAAAGAAGCAGGGACTCGCGACTGGATCTCGCGGGTGGCTCGTGGCTTGCAAGCCGCCAGAAAGTTACACATGTGCCAAGCATGCCAGAAGATGAAAAATCGCACCAGCTAGTGTACTACAGGACAAAAGTCCAAGGCTGGCCAGACCGTTAGCTCGCGGCTTGAACTCGCGACTCAACCCAGTCACGAGGTCAAGTCGCCAGAACACCCTGTTTAGGAAAAACTGACTTTTCACATTCCTTCTCACCCTACTATATATATACCCTTATACCCACGATATTGAGAGAGCTTCTAGAGAGAATTTTGAGAGAGAAACCCTAGAGAAAAATAAGATTGATTCATCCATAATTTTCACATAGAGACTCTTCAAATTCCTCTACTCTCTTCCTCTCCATTGTCAAATCCTTGAGAGGTACATTACCAAAACCTTTTCTCAGTATACCCATATCTGTGAGAAGGTCATTTAGTGTTGGGAAGCAGTTAAGAAGGGACCAATTTCATATTGGTAGATGCTATGGTCAAGTAGCGGAATTCGGCAAGCTGAAGAAGAAATAGGTTTGGCGTAACCTCGTTGGAGTAGGAGCTTGGAGGGCTTAGGTACATTGGGTAGATTAGACTTGGAGGGTCTTCTGCTATTCATGTATCCCAACTACATTCTTTAGTGGATTGTTTACCACTTGGAGGGCGACGAAGAGGTTTTACGTCGAGGGCTTCAGTTTCCTCTTCGATAACACATCGAGTGTTATCCTTGTGGTTGCATCTCTCTTCCCTTAATCTTTTCCATTTAATTTCTGCTGTGGATGTGATTTTATTTGGTTTAGATTGTTTATCAATTCTGTTTTAAGCTTATGTTCATATTTCACACATTAATTATTTGACATTAAGCTTGAATTGGTAATTTGTAATTTGGGGGTTTAAACGTTCATAGTGTTTTATACACTAATTGAACTTTCAAGCTCAATGCCAATCACTTGCATGCCCAACACTCAACCAATGCACAATACATAAAGTATATGCATCTAGGAACAAAATCCTAGTAGGGCACAAGAGTGAGAATACTTAAAGAAAATGCAAAACATTTAGCTAGAAGTATTAGGCAACAGAACATAAAGGCTGCATAGCATGGTACAAACCATAAAAGCCTACAGGCACATGGAAACAAACCCTAAAAGCTTACAAAAGCAACATGGGCACAAACTAAAAACAAGTTCCATAAAATACTAAAATAGCAAAAGCTAATAAGAAGCAAAAAGTTAAACAGAAATATTGAACATAGGCCTGCTTGCTGAAATCTCCCCTTTTGATCAAGCTATTTCTCCCCCTTTCATTGTTCTCCCCCTATCAACATCATCTCCCCCTTTTTGTCATGGAATAGCTAGTCCATATCCTCTTCTAGCTCCGCCTGAATCTGATACAATTGAGCTTGTAGGGAGGTGAATTTCATATCCCACCGAATGTTATGATGATGTAAAGTAGATGTGAGTCCGGACATCTTGGTGCTCAATTTGTGGACAGATGTCACAATGTTGTCGAGTTTGTCGTCAAAGGAGAATGAGCTGGAGCACGAACCATTGAAAGATGCGCAAGTTTTTGATTTGACTTTCTTTCGACTATGACCAATGCTAGTGTTGAATGTACGCATGGTGATTGAACTCGGTTTTGTGCAGGGAGAGTCATCATCTATTAGCCGAATCCCTTTGAGCTTCAAAATTCTAGAAATGAGATAGCAAAAAGGAACGCATATCCTTGACTCAGTTCGTAGAACCGTTTTGCACAGAATGTGAAAGATATGAGCACAGATGTCAATCTCTACATCAGAGATTAGGTCATGAAGAAACAAGGCACGTCCAAGGTTCATATACCCTGTCCTGGATAAAGGGTACAGGTTGTGAAACATGACTTTGTAAGCACTCTCAATTTTGGAGGGAGAGAAGAAACGTTGACGGAGTTTCCATTGGATGAGAATTCCAAGTCTTGTCCAAGACCATCTCGAAGAAGTTCCTCGTCTGGACATAGATCATCATAAACTGGTGAGTTTTTGAGCATCGGTTTGTTGATGTGAAGGATCTCTGCCAAATATGCGGGAGAGACTGAGAAGCTTTTTCTTCTAACCCAGCACTTGAGTTCTCCACCTTCCACAATTGCATTGGCATAAAATTATTTTACCAAATTCTCATAGGTGACATCAAGGTCGGAAAGAAGGTAATTCCAATCCTTATGAGCAAACAATTTTGGGATGTCGGTGTCAAAAAGTGACGATTGATCAACAACCCTCTCAAGTAAAGGTGCATCATCTTTGAAGTAATTCTCATGAGTCTAAAAAGTAGCATAGGATCTAAACTTGGTGGGATCGAACACTCCTAATGATGAACGAGTCCTTTTTGTTCTAGGTGAGAGGTCATCAACATCAATGACAGGCTTCTTCCCTTTGTTACTACCTCCTTTCACAGCTGCTCTCTTAAATGGAGACATTTTCACTCAGCATCATATTTCATAAAGAAAGAAACCCCACAATGCCACAAACATTATTAGCAATGGGTCAGTTCAAAAACAAGGATAATTATGAAAATCCTAAAAACTTGAGATGTATGTGCTCAACATGACAATGAGTGTGTGTGTGTCACCAATGACCTAATATTAACCCAAGGTAGAGTAGATCAGAAAATAACCACCAAAAATCACACATTGATATCACCAGAATAACAAAAACCCATGTACAATCAAGAGATATACAGATATCAGAAGAAATACACAATCCAAGAGGAATATGCAGTAAATGTGAAAGACAAAGAGTAAGAGACAAAACCCAAACCTTTCCTTGAAGATTGAATGATGAAATGATGCAAGAACAAAGGTTGTTCGAGAGAGACACGGTGAGTTTGAGAGTGTGTCAGGTAAGGAAGAAGATGAACAGTCAGAGATGTTCGAGGGAAAACTGAAAAGGTTTAAAAAACTGACCAAGTTTTCCCAAAACATACGATTTTCGTGACTGAATCAAGTTGCGTGCAAGTCGCTAGGACTAGCGGCCAGAACACTTGAAAGATAAATGTTGAAAAATTTTCTAAGTGTTTCTCACAACTAGAAGTTCCACTCGCGAGAGAGTCGCAAACTGAGCCGCGAAAATCTCTGTGTACCCCTTGCGACTGGACCTTCCACCCACAAACAAGTCGCCAACCTGAGCCGTGAAAAGCATGAAATACTAAATTTTTGAAAAATATTCTAAGTCTTTTTCGTGACTGAAGCATTTACTCGACAATGAGTCACCAGTGAGTCATGAAAACTCTTTGTGATGGACTTGTGACTAGGGCATGCGACTGGTTCTACCCGCGACTAAGTCGCCAAAACAGGGCAAAACAATTTTTGAAATTTTTGACAATTTTTGCAAAAATAAAGTACTTTCCAAAAACAACTAAAACACTCAGAAATCTTTATGTGATAGATCAACAAAGATAGAGCATGTGAAAACACATTTAATTAAGTACAACCACACGAATGAATATGGCATTCATTGAACATAGACATGTGTGTTGTGTGTGAATATCAAAGATTAGATAGTCCTTAGTCTAATGTGAAGCTTCAATGATCAATTCAATCAAGGCATACAGAACTAGCACTAGATAATGTGATCCATCTCAATTATAGAAATATGCATATATGACCTCCCACAAAGGCTTGTGTACAATAACTTTGAAACTTTTCATTTGGCTCCATGTTTGACATATCATTTGATCTATTTGAATCAACACATCTCATTTTGAGATCGATGCCTGAAATTTTTTATATTTCATTTTGATGAGTTAGCCTTTGGCTTTTTGGGCATCATACAATTTTAATTTTTGGTCGCTTTCCCTTTTTCCTAGTCAAATACTAGTATGTGTGACAGGCTTTTATAGCTCAATATCTCTTTTCATTTGGAGATTTACATTTGGTGAGCTCTTTTAGCAAAAACAATAAAATAAAGAGTGGGAAGATATATAGAAACAAGTCTATGCATGTCTCAAGATCAACAAAAGCATTCACTAATCATTCATGTCAAGGTTGAAGATCTATTTATAACAGTCACAAAGATTTCAAAATTTCTCTCACAATGATATAAGTGCATAGGGAACAAGCTATGCTCGTAGATGCACAAAGCCATTTACACAAAGGTACAAGGTAAAACATATTTTGAGACAAAACTCAACAATGTCGATCAATCTTTTTGGATTTTCTACTTTTTATGTGGTTTTTGGATTTTTGACACACAAGAAGGAAAAGATCGATTAAAAACAATTAAGTAAAGACAACTAAGGCAGAAAAAACATTAAACAAAAAAAATGCTATACAGATAGCCAACAAAGAAGTGTGTGCCTTACTAACAAATTAACTCAATATAAAGTGGTGAAACACACAGCACACAAGAGAGTCAAGGGATTGTACCAACACCAGTGGTCTTACAGAGGGATTCAAACCATGGACCATCGAGAGGCTTGGTGAAGATGTCAGCCTTTTGATTGTCTGTGTGTATGAATTCAAGACATACAACTTTTTCTTCCACCAAATCCCGAATGAAATGATAACATATCTCTATGTGTTTAGAATTTGAATGCTGAATTGGGTTCTTAGAGAGATTAATGGCACTGGTGTTATCACAGAAAACACACATTGTATCTTGAGGAATCCCATAGTCATGAAGTAGCTTCTTCATCCAAAGGAGTTGTGTGCAGCAACTTCCAACGGCTATGTACTCTGCTTCAGCTGTAGAGAAAGACACAGAATTTTGCTTCTTGCTCATCCAAGAGACGAGATTGTTACCAAGGTAGAAGCATCCTCCTGAAGTACTTTTTCAGTTCTTGTAGGCCCCATTAGATCAACATGAAGAAGTTCTAAACATCGTGAAGTAGCAATCACATTCACCTTGTGATGGCTTGTCTTTGTTTGCTTTCCTATTTGGCATGCACCACAAATGGTCTTCTTCACCTTTCCAAACTTTGGAAGTCCCTCAACAGCTTCAAGTTTAGAGACTTTAGTTACTTGTTTGAAATTTGCATGCTTAAATCTGTGATGCCAAAGTTCCAACATGTCAACACGAGCACTTCTATATGAAATGGGTGCCGCAGGAACTAATCTATAGAAATTATCAGTAGTCCTATTTCCCTCCAAGACTTGAATTTCTTCTTCATTAATGATTATGCATCCCTTCTTTGAGAATTGAACAAGGAAATCCTCATCACATATTTAAGTGATGCTTAAGAGATTCGCCTTCAGCCCTTTGATGTATAAAACATCTTTCAATAAAGGTAATCCCGATATCTCAATAGTCCCTTTGCCAAGAACTTGAGCATGACTCCCATCACCAAACGTTACATAGTCACCAATCTTCTCTTTGAGTGACTTAAACAGTGATTTATCACCTGTCATATGCCGAGAACAGCCACTATCAAGATACCATAAGCATGTATTAAATACCTTCAATGAGATGTGCACAAATAGACAAGCATGAGACAAACATTCTTGACCTTCAAACAGAAATTTATCTTCAATTTTCATGCTTTTGTTAGACTGAATTTTCTTTTTCAGATAGGCTATTATGTAAGATGTGATTCTTATTCTCAAAATATTTCAGCATATAAACATAGCATGTTTCTTGTTTTTAATAACTCTAAGAGTTCATTGATAGGACACCCTTTAAACAAACTCATAGAGCCATTATCACAAACATTTAAACCACAATTCAGCATGGCCTTTTCCATAGCTGCATCCATAGCAATGAGGTCTAGGATCGCACTTAGGTAATTAAACCCTAGCAAGTGCACCCACTCTGATACCAATTGAAAGTTCAATAAGTATATAAAACACCTTGAACGTTTAGACTCCCAATTTACAAATTACCAATTCAAGCTTAATATCAAACAATTAATGTGTGGAAAATGAACATAAGCTTCATACAGAATTGATAAACAATCTAAACCAAATAAAATCACATTCACAACAGAAATTAAATGGAAAAGATTAAGGGAAGAGAGATGCAAACACAAGGATAACACTCGATGTGTTATCAAAGAGGAAACCGAAGCCCTCGGCGTAAAACCTCTCCGTCGCCCTCCAAGCAGTAAACAATCCACTAAAGAATGTAGTTGGAATACATGAATAGTAGATGACCCTCCAAGCCTAATCTACCCAAAGTACCTAAGTCTTCCAAGCTCCTATTCCAACAAGGTTACATCGAACCTATTTCTTCTTTAGCTTGCCAGATTCCGCTGCTTGACCATAGCATCTACCAATATGAAATTGATCCCTTCTTAACTGCTTCCCAAACACCAAATGGCCTTTTCACAAATATGGGTATAGTGAGAAAAGGTTTTGGTAATGTACCTCTCAAGGTTTTGACAATGGAGAGGAAGAGAGTAGAGGAATTTAACGAGTCTCTATGTGAAGATTGTGGATGAATCATTCTTGTTTTTCTCTAGGGTTTCTCTCTCAAAATTCTCTCTGGAAGCTCTCTGAATATCATGGGTATAAGGGTATATATATAGAGTAGGGTGAAAGGAATGTGAAAAGTCAGTTTTTCCCAAACAGGGTGTTCTGGCGACTTGACCTCACGACTGGGTTGAGTCGCGAGTTCAAGCCGCGAGCTAACAGCCTGGCCAGCCTGGGACTTTTGTCCTGTAGTGCAACAGCTAGCGTGACTTTTCAGCTTCTGGCATGCTTGGCACATGTGCAACTTCTGGCAGCTTGCAAGCCGCGAGCCACCTGTGAGATCCAGTCGTGAGTCCCTGCTTCTTTGTACAATATTGAGCATTTCTTCACACTCTCTCACACACTACCCTTACATGATTCCCACCTAAATACAAGGTTACTAATTGCTAAAATACAAGCAAATTTGGCATGGAATAAAGCCAACAAGATGGTTGATAACATTCAACCTTACATTGAGTGAGTTTGATTAAGTGTTGGTAATATTGATTAAGATGCTTTTCTCATTTTTTTCTAATGATGTTTGTGTTCTGTTTTATGCCTCATGATTGTGTTGCTCTGTACATATCATGTTCATGGTAGAGTGTCACAATGACAGTTATTTGTGAATGTGTGATGCTCATTAATTACTTTGTTCTGAGTTGTAATTGATCAACCATCATTTTTGGACACCTGCTAAGTTCTTAAATATACAATCCATAAGTGTTGCTTATGATTACTTGATGCTGACTTGGTTCAAGTTTTGTGATTGATTGAGTGAGTTCTCTCTCCGAATTCCATTTTTTTTAACATGAATTTAATCAAGTTGATGTTTGTGTCTTGTGGTGTTGCACTTGGTTCTCTGCTATGTGTCTTGTCTTTAGCAGATGTCACACCATTCATCTAAAGGAAAAGAGATTGAAATTCATGTTCCATCCCCTGTTGCTAAGTGGACTCGTCGCTTGACTCAGTCGTCTCAAGACTCAAACAATGAGAGATTCAGGACTCCTTTTGATTCACAGACCTACTCAAGCATTTTTATAGATGCTCATCCTATTGTGGAACGTGTAGTAAAATTTGATACCTTTGGAACAACATTTATCCCAAGGATTTTTGATGCAAGAGATTGGGCTGATCTGTTCGGGAATATTTCGAGGACCAGGTTGATGAATTATTTAAGGAATTCTACTCTAATGCCAAATACACCGGAGTAGAGTTGAAATGTTGGGTGAGAGGAACATAATTCTCCATCAATACAGAATACATTGCAAAGGTTCTTCGCATCACCAGACCAGCAAATGTGGACCTCACTCCGTATGATGACAGATTACTTCAGGTACAAGACATTCTCCAAGTTCTTGGGCCTGATCATAAGGTTAGAAGCAAAGCATCATCTATAGGCACTGCACAGTTTACGCCTTAAAAGTTCAATAAGTGTATGAAACACCTTTGTAAGGTTGAATTTAATCAACCATCTTGTTGGCTTTATTCCATGCCAAATTTGCTTGTATTTCAGCATTTAGTAACCCTGTATTTAGGTGGGTTTTGTTGTAAGGGTAGTGAGTGAGATAGAGTGTTGAATGCTCAAGAGTGTGCAAGAAAACAGAGACTCGCGACTTGATCTCGCGGGTGACTCGCGGCTGCAAGCCGCCAGATGCAGCACACATGCTAAGCATGCTAGAAGGTGAATAGTCATGCTAGCTGGAGTACTACAAGACAAAATAGGACAACTGGCCATATGGTTATCTCGCGACTAGATCTCGCGACTCAGTCAAGTCGCGAGGCCAAGCCGCGAGCCACCCCTATTTTGAAAAACCTGACATTTCACATTCTCTTCTCACTCCAGTATAAATACCCCTTATACCCACAAATGAAAGAGAGCTTCCAGAGAGAATTTTGAGAGAGAAACCCTAGAGTAAAATAAGATTGATTCATCTACAATCTATACATAAGAGTCTCTTCAAATGCCTCAACTTTCTTCCTCTCCATTGTCAAATCCTTGAAAGGCATTTTACCGAAACCTTGTTCTCACCATTTCCATTACTGTGAGAGGGCTGTTTGGTGTTCTGGGAAGCAGTTAGGAAGGAACCAATTTACATTGGTTGATGCTATGGTCAAGTAGCGGAATCCGGGAATCTAGAAAAGAAAAAAGTTCGGTGCAACCTCATTGGAGCAAGAAGCTTGGAGAGCTTAGGTGCACTGGGTAGATTAGGCTTGGAGGGTCTATTACTGTCCATATATCCCAACTACATTTTCTAGTGGATTGTTTACCGCTTGGAGGGCGGGGGAGAGGTTTTACGCCGAGAGTTTTGGTTTCCTCTTCGATAACACATCGCGTGTTGTCTTTGTGTTTGCATCAACCTTCCCTTTTATATTTGCCTTTTATTATCTGTTATGAGTTGTGATTTTAATTTGGCTTAGATTGTTTACCAATTCTGTTTTATAGCTTTTGTTCATTTTCCGCACACTAGTTGTTTGACATAAAGCTTGAATTAGTTAATTTGTAAATTGGGGGTCTAAACGTTCAAGGGTGTTTTTACACTATTTGAACTTTCAATTGGTATCAGAGCGGGTTCACTTCTAGTGGTTTCATTACCATTGTATGATCCTTGACTCCCTTTTGAGATGGATCGGTCTCAATCCCTAAATGCACCTCCATATTTTGATGGTAGTAATTATGCTTTTTGGAAGGTTCGCATGAGAGCATTTCTATGTTCCATTAATGAATCAGTTTGGGATGCTATTGATATAGGTTGGACCAGGCCTGAGGAAGCCAAATCCACATGGGATAAGGCAGCACTTGCTGCATCTAATGCTAATAGTAAAGCACTCAATGCTATTTTCTGTGGTGTGTCTCTAGATGAATTTCACAGGATCTCTCACATTACCATTGCCAAAGAAGCATGGGAGATATTGGAGACTACTTACGAAGGCACGAAGAAAGTAAAAGACACCAAGCTGCAGATGCTAACCACTCGGTTTGAGGAGTTAAAAATGAGTGAGGATGAGTCCTTTGACTCTTTCTATAGCAAGCTGAATGAGGTGATTGTAAGCAAGTTCAATTTGGGAGAGAAAATGGAGGATTCTAAAATTGTAAGGAAGATCCTTCGATCATTGCCGAAAAGTTTTCGTGCCAAAGTGACAGCGATTGAAGAGAGTAAGGACCTTGATGACATCAAAGTCTAAGAGCTGGTTGGTTCTCTTCAGACTTATGAAATGTCGCTACCCAATCAACAGAAGAGTACATCTCTTGCTCTTAAGACCATTAATGAGAAGGTGGAAGACCATGACTCATCGGGAGAAGATGTGGTTAACAAAGATGTCGCATACCTTGTAAAAAATTTCCGAAAATTCTTGAAATTCAAGAACAATGGCAAATTTGGTGATAAAGGAAAATTCCAAAGTTCAGGAAGGGAGAAAAGGGAATTCAAAAAGAAAGATGGAAAAGAATCCCAATTTACACAAGGTGTCACTTATTTCAAATGCAACGGGCATGGACACTTTAAGAAAGAATGTCCGAATTATTTGAAATCGAAAGGCAAAGTGTATGCCACGACATTGAGTGACTCGGATTCATCCGACTCAGATTCTGAAGAAAGCTGTGATGGAGAGGGGAACTATTCAGCTTTTATGACTATTGCCCATGTTGAGTCTTTAGACGAGTTGAATCTGTTTGTACGAGACCTTGGAGAACATAGTGATGAAGAATCATTGGGAGTTGTTAAAGAATCAAATGCTAAAGAAGATGAAAGCACAGCCAATCTTTAAGAGAATTATAACTCACTCCTAGAGAAGTCGGGTGAGTATACAAGGGTGGCTAAGGCAGCTGTGAGAAAAATGAAAAAGGCAGAGGAGGACTATAAAAGTCTCCTAATTCGATATAGGGAAGCCAAATGTGAGATAAAAACACTGAACGGTGAGCTATCAGAAGCTTACACAAAAGTGAGATTTCTTGAGTAAGAGGTTGTGCAAGCAAATGCTAAAATAGAGAGGGTCACCACCAAGAAGCTAGATGATGTTATTTCATCTAAAAAGAGCTTTTCAAACAAATCCGGATTGGGATATACCGGAGGAAGTAGCTCATCTAGAAATGTCATTAAAGAAGTGAAGTTTATAAAGGCCAAAGAATCAGCTGATGTTGGTCCTACTGCTGAGAAGCCTAAGATAGAGGAGAAGAAAAATGTGGGGAATGAACGGTTGTTGAATTCACGTAATCAATCTATGGGCAGGTCTGAATTTCGAGCCAAGTCTCGTCCACGACCACAAAGAGGTCCTAGATCAAATTATGTGTGTCATCATTGCGGACTTCAAGGGCATACTCGACCAAATTGTCAAAAGCTGAGAGTAATGAATAGTGCAACTCCTCAAAGGTCACGAGGACCTAGAAATGATAGAAGAAATTGGGCTGGTGAACCATCAAGAGATCAAAACGGTGATCCCGGAATGATGAACGTGATGAAGATGATTGGTGCATTCACCAACTGCTTGGAAAGCTTCACACGAAGGTTTGAAAGCCCTAACTCCCGTACCCAATCCTATAAGGAAATCACCCCAAATGCAAGTGACATGTGGGTGAAAAAGGGTACTCATGCATAAGCATTACAACATGTCCATGCATTAATTCTTCCTATGCTTTGTGAAGGTGTTTGATTGTTTGCTTATTGTTTATGTTGATGGTTGTTTGTTTGTCTATTTGTGCATACTTTTGGTTTTCTTTTTGTTTTTGATCAATCTTTTTCTTCTTGTGTCAAAAAATCCAAAAATCACATAAAAATAGAAAATCAAAAAGTTTGATTGACATTGTTGAGTTTTGTTTCAAAACTTGTTTTGCCTTGTACCTTTATGCTAATGGCTTTGTGCATTCTCGAGCGTAGCTTGTCTCATTGCACTCTTATCACTGTAGGAGAAATCTTGAAATCTATGTGATTGTTGTAAATATATCTTCAAACTTGTCATGAATGATTAGTGAATGGTTATGTTGATCTTGAGACATGCATAGACTTGTGTCTATATATCTTCCCACTCTTTATTTTTGTTTTTGCTAAAAAGAGCTCACCAAATGTAAATCTCCAAATGAAAAAAGATATTGAGCTGCAAAAGCCTGTCACACATACTAGTATTCGACTAGGAAAAAGGGAAAGCGACTAAAGATTAAAGTGAATGTTTATTCAAAAAGCCAAAGGCTATCTCATCAAAGTGAAATATCAAACATCATTCTCACAATGAGAGGTGATTGTCTCAAAAAGATCAAATGGCATGATTGAAAGTGGAGTCAAATGTAAAGCTCCAAATTATGTTATCAAGTCTTGTGGGAGGTCATATACGCATACTTTTATAATTGAGATGGGTCACATGATCTAGTGCTAATTGTGTATGCCCTGGTTGAATTGATCATTGAAACTTCACATTAAACTAAGGACTATCTCATTGTTGATATCCACACACAACACACAAGTTTATGTTCAATAAATGTCATATTCATTTGTGTGATTGTACTTGAGGAAATGTGTTTTCACATGCTCAATCTTTGTTGATTCAAGCACAAAAAGATTTTTGAGTGTTTTAAGTGTTTTTGGAAAGTATTTTGTTCTTAAAAACTGAAAATTTCAAAAATCATTTTTGCCCTGTTTTGGCGACTCAGTCGCAGGTAAGTCAAGTCGCTGGCCTCAGTCGTGAGTTCGCGGGTCATTTTTGGCGACTTGTTCACGAGTGGAAGGTCCAGTCGCGAGGGTTACATAGAGATTTTCGTGGCTCAGCTCACGACTCCCTCGCAGGTAGACCTTCCAGTCATGAAAAACACTTAGAAAATTTTTTTAAAATTTTGTTTTTGAGTGTTTTGGCGATTTGACCTAGCGTCTTGTTGGCGACTCACTTCAATCGCGAAAAACGTGTGTTTGGCAAAAACAGGGGCAGTTTTTAAATCTTTTTTCATTTTCCCTCGAACTTTTTGTGACTATTCATCTTCTCTCTCAACTATCTCCTTCCTAAACGCTCCGTGTAACCCATTTCAAACTCCATTGTTGCTTCATTTCTTCTCAAAATCATCAAGAAAAGGTATGGGTCTTCTCTTCCTCACTTCATATGCTATGGTTTGTGTGTTACTTTCTTGCTGTTTGGGTTGTTATTTTTGTCATATTGTGTTCAATCGTTTTACTCTTGTGTGTTGGGTATGGTGGATTGTGTTTGATGTTGATTTCATCTGGTATTGTTTTGTTGGTCACAATGTTCTTATTTTTTGTTCTGTGCTTTGGCTGTTGTTGATTTTCAAACTCTTTTGATAAATGGGTTTGGTACTTTTTGTGACTTACTCCATTCATTTGTGTGTATGTTGAAGTATGTCTGAGGCATTTGTTTACTTATCTCATATTACTGTGTTTTTATGTTGACATAACATGTGTGTGCTTGCGTCATGAAAGTATTTCTTTAAAACACTTCATTTTCTGAATGTTATGCCTCTCTACCATGTGCTCTATTTTGGGTGTTTGTGGCTTCCACTGGTCTTTCATTTTGATGTTTTATGCCTGTTCCTATCTTATGTGGTCTTATTTATGCTATCCGTCCTTAATGTTCGAATGTTCTCAATCTGTGCATATCATGGTCATGGTAGACTGTCTCATTGACAATTATTTCTAAATTTGTGTTTCTCTGTGATCTCTCGCTCTATCACCATTTTGATGCACCTGCCTCATTTTGCACTTTAGTATTGATTGTGGTTTTGTTTGGGTCTGACCTGTCTTAAGTTTGTATTTGTGTTGATATTTATCTTGTGTGGTGCTGTTTTTGGTTCTTTGCTGTGTGCCTATTCTCTTGCAGATGTCTCGTCGATCCTCTAAGGGCAAAGACATTGTTACTGACGATCCAGCAACCCCAGTTACTAAAAGGACTCAACTCTCGTCTCAGTCATCTCAAGACTCCAATCTGGAGAGGTTCAGAACCCTGCTTACCTCACACATTTACTCAAACATCTTTGATAAGGCATCTCCTATAGTGGAATGGGTGGTTGAGTTTGACACCTTAGGGACCACATTTATCCCTCGAATCTTTGAGCCACGAGATTGGGCAAACTTATTTGGGAATTTTGTCGATCCAATGGATGAACTGGTTAAGGAATGCTACTCTAATACAAGTGATCTTGGAGTTGAACTAATTTTCTGGGTCAGAGGAAAGGAGTTTGGCGTTTCCCTGAACTCCATAGCAGATATTCTCTGCATCACTAGACCTCAGAATGTGGATCTAACTCCGTACGATGATTGAACTCTAGAAATTCAAGACATTCTACAAGTTCTAGGATCTGATCATGAAGTATCCAATACAGGCACATCCATCAGCACCACAAAGTTTGCACCAGAGCTGACCACTCTAAAGTTGATCATGTTCTCTAATCTCTACCCACTGTCCAACACTACCTTCATAAATATTGGGAGAGCTCAATTCCTTTGTGATCTTATTACAGGAGCCCCCATTGATATCTGTGCTCACATCTTTCAAACCATGAGGAAGACTGCGGCTCAAACTGCAGCTCGAGGATTTATTCCATTTTGCAGTCTCATCATGAAGTTCATTCTTCGTGAAGACATTGTTCCTCCCTTAGATGGAAAAATGTTGACCTGTCAACGTCCAATTTCCATGTACACTCTACAAGCCAACAGAAGTCATTCCTCTAAAACACCAAAGAGTGCACACATCTCTCCGGTTACTCCATCTACTCCTGAGTTAGAGACACCTGTACATACCACACCTACTTTACGTGTCATCCCTGAAGTTCCACAAACTAGCATTCCGTAAGTACAGACTGATCCTCAAACTGATAAAATGGATAGTTTGCTTGCAAATATTCAGAAACACATTGATGAGATGGTGACACTTCTCTACTCCACCAACAACCATGTTCAAATGCGACTTGAGACCATGGAGAATCAGCTAGAAGCTATTCAACAAAAGTTAGATGACAACCTTTAGCTATTTGTGCCAAAAAGGAGGAGAGCATTCAGTAAGGGGGAGAAAGCTCAAAGGGAAGTGTGCATAGTTATAGGGGGAGTACACACATATTTTTGTTTTAAGACTTATCCTTTAAAATTATAGGTTTATGTTTTTGGATATTTAGTGTTACTATGGGTTTGATACACTGTGGTTTTAGTGTATGTTTGTTTCTAACTCATAACTTATAAACTTGGTTTACTCTTTATATATATATTGTTGATGTTATTCAGTATATATTGTGCTTTGTACCCACATTACTTATGTAAGCTTTTAGGGTTATGTTTTTATGCATATCTGTAGGCTTTGTGGTCTGTACCATGCTTTATGTAGCCTTTTTATGCTTTGTTTAAATCAGTACTTCTATCTAAATGTCATGCATTTTCTTTTAAGTACTGTCACTCTTGTGCCCTTGTAGGATTATTCCTAGATGCATATACTTAGTGTATTATGCATTGGTAGAGTGTTGGGCATACAAGTAACTTGCTTTGTTCTTGTTAACTTGTATGTTTAAGTGTTCATTCCAAGTGTGAATGAGCACTGTGATCACTACTTTGTAGTGATTACTTGTTTGATCAAGCCATGATTTGGTTCTTCACTTCATCTTTGCTTGGTCACTTTAAGCCTGTTTCATATGCATTTCATGCTTTTCTGCATACAATGATCATGGTGTATTGTTGTGTTTCAGGAGTTTTATGTTCTTATGATTCAAGTGTTTCACAGCTTCTAGAGTTAGGTGTGAGTGAGTTTTGCTCAACTATTCCCAACTCACATGTTAAGTCTAGAGTCTGTTTTAGGGTTTTGTCATGAAATAGCCAAAGGGGGAGATTATAAGGTTGAATTTAATTAACAATCTTGTTGGTTTTATTTCGTGCCAAATTTGCTTTTATTTCAGCATTTAGTAACCCTGTATTTAAATGGGTTTTGTTGTAAGGGTAGTGAGTGAGATAGAGTGTTGAATGCTCAAGAGTGTGCAAGAAAATAGAGACTCACGGCTTGATCTCGTAGGTGACTCGCGGCTGCAAGCCGCCAGATGCAGCACACGTACCAAGCATGCCAGAAGGTGAACAGTCATGCTAGCTAGAGCACTACAAGACAAAACAGGACAACTAGCCATACGGTTATCTCGCGACTGGATCTCATGACTTAGTCAAGTCGCGAGGCCAGGCCGCAAGCCACCCTTGTTTTGAAAAACCTAACGTTTCACATTCTCTTCTCACCCCAGTATAAATACCCCTTATACCTACAAATGAAAGAGAGCTTCCAGAGAGAATTTTGAGAAAGAAACCCTAGAGTAAAACAAGATTGATTCATCTACAATCTATACATAAGAGTCTCTTCAAATTCCTCAATTCTCTTCCTCTCCATTGTCAAATCCTTGAGAGGCATTTTACCAAAACCTTGTTCTCACCATTTCCATTACTGTGAGAGGGCTGTTTGGTGTTCTAGGAAGCAGTTAGGAAGGAACTAATTTACATTGGTTGATGCTATGGTCAAGTAGCGGAATCCGGGAAGCTAGAAAAGAAAAAGGTTCGGCGTAACCTCGTTGGAGCAAGAAGCTTGGAGGGCTTAGGTGCACTGGGTATATTAGGCTTGGAGGGTCTATTGCTATCCATGTATCCCAACTACATTTTCTAGTGGATTGTTTTCTGCTTGGAGGGCGGCAAAGAGGTTTTACGCCGAGGGCTTTAGTTTCTTCTCCGATAACACATCGCGTGTTGTCTTTGTGTTTGCATCTTCCTTCCCTTTTATCTTTACATTTTATTATCTGCTGTAGGTTGTGATTTTAATTTGGCTTAGATTGTTTACCAATTTTGTTTGATAGCTTTTGTTCATTTTCCGCACACTAGTTGTTTGACATAAAGCTTGAATTGATTAATTTGTAAATTGGGGGTCTAAACGTTCAAGGGTGTTTTTGCACTTTTTGAACTTTCAACCTTGAACGTTTTGACCCCCAAGTTACAAATTACCAATTCAAGCTTAATATCAAACAATTAATGTGCGGAAAATGAACATAAGCTTCATACAGAATTGATAAACAATCTAAACCAGATAAAATCACATCCACAATAGAAATTAAATGGAAAAAATTAAGGGGAGAGAGATGCAAACAAAAGGACAACGCTCGATATATTATCGAAGAGGAAACCGAAACCCTCGACGTAAAACCTCTCCGCCGCCCTCCAAGCAGTAAACAATCCACTAAATAATGTAGTTGGTATACATGAATAGCAGAAGACCCTCTAAGCCTAATCTACCCAATGTACCTAAGCCCTCCAAGCTCCTACTCCAACGAGGTTACACCGAACTTATTTCTTCTTTAGCTTGCCGAATTCCGCTACTTGACCATAACATCTACCAATATGAAATTGGTCCCTTCTTAACTGCTTCCCAAATACCAAATGACCTCCTCACAGATATGGGTATGGTGAGAAAAGGTTTTGGCAATGTACCTCTCAAGGATTTAACAATGGAGAGGAAGAGAGTAGAGGAATTTGAAGAGTCTCTATGTGAAGATTGTAGATGAATCAATCTTGTTTTTCTCTAGGATTTCTCTCTCAAAATTCTCTCTAGAAGCTCCCTTAATATCGTGGGTATAAGGGTATAAGGGTATATATATGGTAGCATGAAAAGGAATGTGAAAAGTCAGTTTTTCGAAAACAAGGTGTTTTGGCGACTTAACCTCGTGACTGGGTTGAGTCACAAATTTAATCCGCCAACTAACGGCCTGGCCAGCCTAGGACTTTTGTCCTGTATTGCAACAACTGGCACGACTCTTCAGCTTCTGGCATGTTTGGCACGTGTGCAACTTTTTGGCAGCTTCTGGCATACTTATTCAATCATTTTAAAATTTTGCAAATCCTAACATTGCTATCTAAAAGAAAATAACACAAAGATAAGTAAAACAAATACACAAGTTTTATTTCTACACAATATCAACATCCCAAAACATAAAATAAAATTACAAATGATTTATTGGATAACTCATTTGATAAAGAATAAAAACATACAAGAAATTTACAATCTTGAAAATTAATTTTATAATCTATTATCAATTGTGGTTGACACTCTATTTCAATTTGAGATATACATTAAAGTTTGAATGCTTACTTATTTATACATGGTCTTTTTTATGAATATCATATCATTGTTAAGCAACACATACTCTAGAAAATATCATAATTTATTTTGAAAAACCGTTTATTTTGGACATAAATTGTTAAAAAAATAAGTCTAAGCATTCATAATTCATGCTAACTTGATACTTTGACTTCACTATTTTCACATTTATGAATGTTTCTCACACATGTCTACAATTTTAAATCTATATTTTTAACTCTACAGATTATCTTGGCATGTACTTTGCTATTTGATATCTAAAAATCTTAACTCATTACAGAATGTTCAACCATATGCATTTATCTTTCAATTAATTTGCATGCAGTTATGTAAATATATCAATTGTTTTCTTAAAACTCACAATAAACAATTAAACCCATATTGTCTTAACCTTACTCTTTTTTTTTTTTTTTACCAAAAAAAAAAAAGTTTTTTAAAAAATGGTTCGGGTTCGGGTCGGGTTGGGTTGACCCGCAAAAACACGGGTAAGGTCACAGGTCAACCTGTTTTTGCTGCGGGTAAAAAAAAAAAAATCAGGTTCGGGTTAAGTATTTTTTGGTTCGGGTCAGGTCGGGTTGGATCAGAAAATTCTAACCCATTTTGCCATGTCTAAATACGAGTTTATAGAAGTTTTAGCACTTCCCTAACTCAAATGAGTCGTCTATAAAGAATACAAAAAATTTGTGTAGACAAAAAAATTTAAAAATCACCGGATTCTTTGTTCATAATCACATGAAATGTTAGGGTTTTTTTCTTGCATCCAATCCAATGCAAGCAGTTTTAGTGACTTGGCATTTTTTATTATTTTTAAATGTTATTTTTGGATTTTTTTTTATTATATAAGATAGAAATTCTATTCTAACATAATTTAACTGTATATGTATATTATTTGATTGGGTGCTAATTTTGTCCAAATTTGAATGAGGCTTTAATGTGAGTGAAATCTCACATTGAATAATAATAATAAAAGTGAGCGGTTAAAATAATATAATTTGGACAGAAAGGTCCTAAATTCATAAATTTAATTGTTTTGGTGATCTCTCTAAAGAAAAAATAATAAATTATGTGATCTCACTTGAGAAAAATTTAAGTTTGCTCAAGTGATATGACTCTTCCATTGAGCAGACCTGAATTTCGCTTAAGTGAAATTCTCAAGACATATCTTCTTTGATTCATATTCTTTCTCTATTCATCCACTTCCAAGATAGGATATTCTCATATATCCTACTTTCTCGAATCAAGCTAAAAACTTTCCCTCAAATTCCTTTCAATTTAGTTCGAAATTAAGCCACTGGCCCTCAATATTATATACATCATTTTCATTTATACAATTGGTTTGAAACAACAAGAAACGAGTTAAGATCAACCTTCTTAACCATTGAATCATAAAGCATCTCAAATTACGATCTAATCAGGGAATTTCTAATGTTTTGTTGTTGTAAAGAATTATATTCATTTTCATATGTATCTTTAAAAATTATAATTCGTTTCGCTCTTCCATGATGGTGTAAGTGATAAGTACAAAGTTTGTGTGTACGTCCCCACGCTATGGTGAGGGTGTTCGAATGAACACCTTCACCTTCAAAAATAAATTAATTTAGATATATTATTTGAAATATTTTTCAACTGTCCATCATGATTTAAAAATAAAACGCTAAAATATTTTTAGTTATTTTATTTAAGGAATTGAACCCAACAAAATTAAAACTTGGCATCGTTTAACAATATCATTGGCCCTTTAAAAAAAGAGGTCCAACAACAAATTTTATTTATCTAAAATCTAGAAAAAAAAAAAAGAAAAAAAAAAAGGCAAATAAAAAGAAGAAGCAAGCCCAACAGAAAAAATTAATAGTTTGCTGATATTAAATCTTAGGGTTGGAGGTCATCATTAATATTAATATATATATATATATATATGTATATATAGTGGATTGTCACTGAGTTTAAAATGGAAGGATTTCTTTATATATGAAACAAATCAAAATGTGTATAGTAGATCGAAGCAATTTAATCCACCTCGTGATTCAAATGGAATCCGACTTTTTTAATGGGTGTTGGATATAATTTTTCAGATTTTGGTTAATTTCTATTTGTTTTCTTTTAGTGGTTATGTTTATTTGTTTAGAACCCTGTAAACCAGATTTGT
Source organism: Quercus lobata (assembly GCF_001633185.2). Taxonomy (NCBI): domain Eukaryota; kingdom Viridiplantae; phylum Streptophyta; class Magnoliopsida; order Fagales; family Fagaceae; genus Quercus; species Quercus lobata. The sequence goes on along the minus strand of NC_044912.1, from coordinate 21,804,621 downwards.
TTAACCTAATAAATTAATCTAGTTGATACTTGGGTTTATTATTCAGATCTACGTTAAATAGTAATAAATCATATCATGTACAGTGGGAAAATAAATAACAAAACGATATGATTATAGAAAAACCAATGTAACCAATCGTTTCAAGGTAAAAACCTGAGGAGGATTTAACTTAGCAATACTCAAGATAAACAAATCCACTATAATAGAATGAAAGTTTCCAATAGATTTAAGCCCTAAATCTAAAGCTACCTCATTTAGAACTTACTAACATAACCACGTGCAACTTCGACTCTACGGACTCTTCTATCTAAATTTTCTTTGCACAAACACCCATGTTTTTTACTTTGAGATCCTACTCAAGGGTTTAGCAACACAAACTCTCCAGATTGTGACTACAAGACCACCTTTAAAGGTTTAAATTATAAGTTACGTATGATCTTGTTGTAGCAACTTCAAATCTACCAGTTCTAATAATATGTAGATGAAATTCCAGTTGTGACTTCGAAAGGAGAAGGCACAACACCTTTTAGATCTCACAAGAGCACCTCCAAAGTCTCAATGACATGTGCCTTAGGGTTTCCTTTAATTATTTAGTGAAATAAATTTGAAACCCTAATCATTTAATGGGCTTGATGAGCAGTGGGCCAAAATTAAAATCTGCAGAATTCGCATCTCAATCGGTTGAGCCTTGTTCTCTATCGGTCGAACCTAGCATGTTTCAAAATTTTGAATTTGCAGCTTCCTTTTTTCTTGTATTTTGACTTGCAGCACTTTGTGCATTGTCTAATATATTGTATAAACTTTAAGATTTATATATAGACAAATTTGTGCTCACGGTTTGCCAATTGTTCTAAACTTTTTGCTGCAGTATTCCAAAATTAACAAAAATAAAAAATAAAAAATAAAAACATTTACAAAAAACTGTCACATCATTGAAATTTAGTATAAATGCAAATACCTACAAAAAATCTTAGCGACAAAATCCAAACTTTGTAAGATCCAATCAAGAATTTCCCAGTGCCAATTCATTAGTGATTAATACAAATGATGCGACAAAAGGAAAAAGTGATGAAAGCTCAAAAATTGAACAAATATGGACGGACTAAACTCCAAACGTTGAAGATGGAGAAACTAATGATGATAACAAGCATCACCATACAGCAATAACAAAGCATTGAAGAAACAATAAATAAATAAATAAATAAATAAAAATAAAAAATTGTAATGAAGTTTTTTACTACACCACATAATAAAAATCAACAATATAGAATGAATTAATATGCTTTTATCAACTTTTATTATACAATATTACTTCAAAGTCGTTTTAATTATTGCATCCAATCCAAGTAAAAAAAGTAAAAAAAATAAGGGATTAGAAAAAAATGAGGCCTAGAGATGATAATGTAAAAAAATGTAAAGCGTCCAATCCAAGTAAGCGTAAATGAGGGATTAGATTGGTGTTGAGACTGATTATGGTGGTAATGCTCACCATGATACTTGTGTTAGAGGTTCATCTATTCACTTCCACACATAATGCCAATTTTCTTATTTGCTGGGTCCTCCAAACTAAGGCATGCACTAAAGCATTATCCTGCCTAGATATGTGACAGAAGGAATGGTCCCGAAGAAAACCATCAACAAACATAGTGTCTTTAATTTATACTAGCCTGAGTGCGCAACAAAAAATTCTGAATTCCGAAATCTGTAATTTTCAATTCACACTGAAAGAGCATAATTTTCAAAGTCTATGGAAGATCCAAATCCATAACCAAAGTCGCGCGGTGGGACTTCAACAATATTTAAAGTCAGTGGAACACTAGCTAGAACTTAAATAGAACTTTTAGTCTTCCAAACATGAACAATTTTTTATGTTTTGTTCATAAATTAGTGTAAAGCTTCAAATCCAAGTAAGCATAAATGGTGTCACGGAAGCCTGAAAAAATTACACACGATACTCTCCTTGGGAAATATAAACTAAATTGCTATTTATGCAGGGTTCATTGAATCCACAAGCTCATAATTTATTGAAATCTACCAGAGAAAAGAAACAAAAAAAATATGTATTTTATTAATAATAATCTGAATTTTTCTAAAGGCCGCAACAATGCATTTAAATAGTAAAGCAAAACCTAGGATGGCAAGGAAAACGTTTGAAATCCTAATTTGACTAAACAACATTAAAAATACCTAAAATTATGGAAATAGTAACTCTAATTCCAAAAATCTGAAAATTACATAATTTTTGAAAAATTAATTTGAGTGTGTACTTCAGAACTAGAAATGTCCACAAATTTGTGTCATGAAACAGAGAAACAGATTTGTCTATATATTTCTTTCTTTTTTTGATAGATTAATGAGTTGAAGAGGAGATAATAGAGTTTATTATTATTGTTTTCACTGTTATTTTCTAAGGGAAAATGGCTAAAATATAACCCTAATTTTGAATATAGGACAGTTTAGCTATATAGTTTAAAAATTAAGGCTATTTTTGCCTTATTTTCTCACTACAATAACATGAGGGATTTTACCCTAAACAGACGTTGAACTTGGGCTCGGCCCATGGGAAAGTGCGGAACATGCTGTCATCTTGACCATTGCAAAAGATTTTTGAAGTTTTATTCATCTTTTCAATAGTCAAGTCAATGTTGAAGGAAGATGAGATGGGATTGCAGGAACCAAATGCCACAAGAGAAGAGGATCATTGGAAGATCCATTTGTTAAAAGAAAAGTAAAGAAAAAAGGAGAAGAAGAAGAAAAAACACAAACAAGTAAGCGTAAATAAGGGATTAGATTGATATTAAGGCAGATATTGTCATAATGGTCCACTGAATGCGGACAAAGTTGCCTTATGCCCTTTTCACCCAAATTATATAGCCTTATGCCCCCTTTCCCAAACTAATTAGGGAAATGCCCCTCTTTTGAAACTTGACTTTCTCAAAATCAAGCTAAGCCATATAGTGATGTTTTTAAGGACCTATAGTGACGTTTTTAAAGACCTATGGTGGCGTTTTGTAACTCGATTTTGAGAAAATCGAGTTACAAAAGAGGGACATTTCCCTAATTAATTTGGGAAGGGGGGCATAAGGCTATATAATTTGGGTGTAAAGGGCATAAGGCCATTTTGTCCCACCAAATGCTCGTGTTAGAGGTCGTCTATTCACTTCCTCATATAATGCCAATAGGATTCTTTTTTCCTATTTGCTGGTTCCTTCACTTTGAGAAAAACGTTTAGCATAAATGTTATAATAAGTTGTTGGTTTCAGTTAGTTCAATTGTTAAACTTTATTATATAGTCTAATAAAATTATTATAAAATGAACGTTATAGGTTAAAATACGATGAATATATATATATATATATATATATAATATTATAATAATATGTTTATAAGATGTTAATAATTTTCATAAATTAAGGGTCCTAAATAACCACAGACATAGCTTACAATAAATATTAATAAAAATCTATCAAATAAAGGTATCAATATGAGCAAATTGGAATCTAAAAGTAGATGGGATTATAATGATACTTGTCTATAAGGAGTTTTTATATTGCTGACCCGATTAGAGAAATTATTAAAATAAGTTATGTTAATATAAACCCCTAAATGGATTTTGTAAAGTTGTGATTTACAAATATGTATTTTGTTGGCTTTTATTCCGTGCCAAATTTGATTGTAATTTTATTCAATCTTTTGTACCTTGTATTTATTGTGGGATTTGATTGTAAGGGTTGTGTGATAAAGAGAAAGTGTGTGAAGACTCAAGCAATTGAAGCTAGAAGATTTCTCGCGGGTAGCTCACGACTAAGCATCCCGAGAAGTGAAGCTTGTGCCTTGCACATGACTGGAATGCAAAGAGTCAGTACAGATGGAGACAACTGTGTTTCGCGAGTATCTCGCAGGTAAAGCCTTCCCGCGAGACACCCGTAAAACATTCTGTTCTGTCAAACTGTACTATTTGATATACACTTTTTGTACCCACACTATTTATACCCTCATTACCCACAAATGTTAAAGAGTGCTTCTGAGAGAAAACTCTAGCCAAACACCTTGAGAGTTAGAGATTATCATACCCATATATCTCTACACATAAGCTTGTGGATTTCCTCAACTTCTACCCATCCATTTCCATTTTCCATACCATTGAGAGGTTAATAGCTCAAACACTTACCACACCCTTTCAGAGTGTCAAGTGAGGATTTGGTGATGCTGGGAAGTATTGGAAGAAGCCAAGATGGCAGATGCAACATGGAGCTTATTGTGGGATCCGGAGAACTAGACAAGACATAGTTCCAAGAAGCCTTGTTGGAGTTGGAGCTTGGAGGGCTTAGGTACAGTAGGTAGATTAGGCTTGGAGGGTCTCTTGCTAACCCATGTATCCCAACTGATTGTCTAGTGGATCGATTACCGCTTGGAAGGCGGTGGAGAGGTTTTTCGCCGAGTTCTTCAGTTTCCTATTCGATAACAAATCGGCGTATTATCTTGTGTTTGCATCTTTCTTCCCTACTCTTTTATATTCCATTTTACTGCTATGTTGCTATGATTATGGATTAGAGTAGTTTGTTTGTTTATCCGCTTGCATTTACACTATTCCGCACTTAGTATTTAGTTAGTGTAAAATCAATCGAGTCGTAACTTTGTTTTGGGAGTCTAAACAGCTCTTGTGTTTTCAACACATTTTCGAGCTTTCAGATTTTAATTTATGTCAAATCTTTTATTTTTATTGTTTAATTTTTTTTTTTTTTCCTTATCTCGATTAGTTAACCAATGAATTTGCATTAAAAAAAATATATATATATTCCTGTCTTCCTCCGTGTACACTAGTTAATAGAGTAACTCATATGACCATATTTAAATAAAAATTTCTAGGACCACAATCAATTTGATTATTTTCACAACTATCCAATGTAGTTAACTGTAAGTAGTAGAAAAAAAAAGTTGTGGTCTATGTGAATTTTTTATTAGTTATTATTATTATTTTTTAAAATTTCAAATTTCAAACATATAAAAAGGAAGTCATTTCGGGACACTTAAATAACTTTAGTTTCTATATAAATTTTGAGAATAAAAGCACATATATACACACACACGCACACATATAAACTTGCCTCATCACATGCACTTCATGTGTGCAATAAGATTTTTTTTTTTTTTTTTTTTAGTGTTCCTATTTTGTAGCAAAAAAAAAAAAAGTTTTTTTATTTTATATATATAATTTTTATTTTGAAAATCCAATTTATAAGTAGATAAAACAATTTGAAAATCAATAAGAGAGTGATCCTATTTTTTAGGCAATGTTTTAGTAGGAGTTAGAGTTGTATTTTTACCAGATTGTCCTTAGTTTTGTCTCTACTTAAATATAAGGACATATGGGCATTTTAGAACCATGAAAATGAGGAATCCAAACAGGGGAAGCCCCTTAAATAGTAGTATAGTGTTTAATGTTATTTACTACACTCCTGTTGAGCCACATCAGTGCCATATCATTAACCTATTTTCAATATTTTCTCTCTCCTTCTAAATTGTTTTTCTACTTACTAATTTCCCACCTTACGATTATGTTAGGTTCTAAAGTGTAGGACTTTATGTATTTAGAACTCTAATTTGTATTGTTGGCAAACCATGATCAAAACAATGTGTTTAGAAGTGTTTAAAGCTAGCTCAAAGTTGTATGTCAATGTAAAGTTGGAATCGAGTGTTAAGCAGAAAGCACTGTGGCTTTTGGCCTGGCTCAATCGATCGAAGTTTAGGTTCGACCAATCGAAGCTCAGGCAGATTGCTTTTCTGCAGAATTTTCCAACTCAGCCCTAGTTGTTTTAAAACGTTTTTAGGGTTTTTTATTTGTCCTAAGTATAAAAGGCAAACCCTAGCCACATTTTAGTGTTGCTCATATTGAGGTTTGTGTAAATCTCTTGTGAGATCTAGAGGAGCTTTCCTTTATACAAACTTAGGGTTTTCAAGGAGGAGATATTCTCTACACCTTGATGATCAAAACAGTTGCTGCCATTAAAGTTTAAAGAATACACAAACGGGGGTGCTTGTAGCTGGTGGGAATCCAAGAAAGAAGGAGTCCGTGGATTCGGAGTTTGCACGTGGTCATGTCAGTAAGTTCTACTGGTTGGTAGCATTAGGAAGTCAAGCGGGGGTGCTTGTAAGTCCTTCTGTATGAACTTCGATTCTTTCTGATAGTGGATTCAAGTTTACCTTGAGGATAGCTAGGTCAAATCCTCCCCAGGTTTTTACCGGTTTGGTTTCCTAGGTGATCATATCATTGTCTTATTTATTTTCCGCTGCTATGCATGATATGATTGTTTGATTGTGATAACCTAGACTTGTAATTGGACTAAGTAACAATTTGGCTAATTAATTAGGTTTAATCATTTATTTAAGGGGTCTAAAAACTATCAAATTACACATTCTTCAACATTTCCTTACTTCTACCTTTTGGACATCCTTGGGTTACCGGTCTTTGAAGATGTTTGGTATGTTGATGGACTAAAGGCTAATTTACTCAGCATCAGTCAGATTTGTGACAATGGACTAAATGTTCTCTTCACTAAGCATGAATGTGAAATACTTGATGGTGGAGGTGACTGTATGTGTGTTGGTGTACGAACGGCGGATAACTGTTATGGATTGACACCAAGCATAAGCAACAAGTGTTTTAGTGCAAAGAATGATCAAGTTGATTTGTGGCATCAACGGCTGGGGCATGCAAGTCATAAGCAGTTAGAAAAGATTTCAAAATGTGATGCTGTTGTTGGTTTACCTAAGTTTGAGAAGATAGATAAGTGCATATGTGGACCATGTCAGATAGGTAAACATATAAAGTCTAAGCACCCGTCTGTGGCTAGTGTTCAAACTTCAAGACCTCTAGAGTTACTGCACATTGATCTTATGGGTCCTGGTCGAGTTCAAAGTTTGGGAGGAAAGAAATTTATTCTAGTGGTTGTGGATGACTTTACAAGATATACCTGGGTTGTGCTCTTGAAAGATAAAGCTAAGGCTTCTGAGAAGATGATACATCTGTGTAAGAAATTGCAGGTTGAAAAAGATACAGTGGTAGCCAGAATCAGAAGTGACCATGGAAGAGAATTTCAGAATACCAAGCTAGCTACTTTCTACAATGAACAGGGCAAACATCAAGAATTTTCATCACCCAAGACACCGCAACAAAATGGAATAGTTGAACAGAAAAATAGGGTCGTTCAAGAGATGGCACGTGTGATGTTGCATAATAAAAAATTGCCAAAATCTTTCTAGGGAGAAGCAGTTAACACTGCTTGCCATACACTAAATCGGGTGTATTTCAGACTTGACTCCAAGAAGACTCCCTATGAACTCTGGAGAGGAAAGAAGCCAGTTGTCAAGTATTTCAGGATTTTTGGTAGTGATTGTTACATTCTACGTGATAGAGAGCACCTAGAGAAATTTGATGCTAAGAGTGATAAAGGATATTTTCTAGGGTACTCCTCGACTAGTAGGGCATATAGGGTGTACAATCTGAGAACCAAAACTGTCATGGAATCTTCAAATGTTGTGATCAATGATGAAGTATGTCCAGAAGCACATCCAGAAAGTACTACTCAGGTTCAAGATAAGCCAATGGAGGTTAATGACTCTCTCCCTAATGATTATGTTGTGAAGCATAGTGATGAGGAGCTAATGGTGTTGAATGATGCAATATCTGTGCCATCAAGTCCTGAACCATCCACTCCAGTTCATGAGACTCAACAGGTTCAACATGAGTTTAGTCCTTCATCAAAACAGAGAGGTACATCCAGATCTCTGGTTAAAGGTCCTTCCTCTAGAGTAAGGTTGAATCATCCCTCCTCAAATATATTGGGAAGTCTGAATGACAATATGAGATTAAGGTCAAAAGCCTTAAGTGTAATTACACACTCATGCTATCTGTCCCAATTTGAACCGAAAAAGGTAGATGAAGCACTTCAAGATGCTGATTGGGTGAACTCTATGCATGAAGAACTTCATCAATTTGTTTAGAATGATGTGTGGGAATTAGTTCCTAGACCAAAGGGTGTGAATGTTATTGGAACTAAGTGGATCTTCAAGAACAAGTCAGATGAACATGGCACTGTCATCAGAAATAAATCAAGACTTGTTGCTCAAGGCTACACACAAGTGGAAGGGATTGACTTTGATGAGACCTTTGCTCCAGTAGCAAGATTGGAATCCATTAGGATATTGCTGGCTATAGCTAGTCATCTAAACTTCAAGTTATATCAAATGGATATCAAAAGTGCTTTCTTGAATGGAATGCTGTAAGAAGAAGTTTATGTTGAACAACCTAAAGGATTTGTTGACCCTCACAGACCGGATGATGTGTACAAATTGAAGAGAGCACTGTATGGTTTGAAACAAGCTCCACGGGCTTGGTATGATAGATTGACTGCATATCTTACTGAGCACGGCTTCAAAAGGGGATTTGCAGACACTACTCTCTTCATAAGAAAGGATAAGAATAGTTTTGTTGTAGCTCAAATTTATGTAGATGACATTGTTTTTGGTGCTACTAATGACTCTCTTGCTCATTCTTTTGCAGATGAAATGAAGGCAATATTTGAAATGAGTATGGTTGGTGAACTAACATATTTCTTGGGATTACAGGTGAAGCAAACGGATTCAGGGATCTATATCAACCAAGCCAAATATGCAAAGAATCTAGTCAAGAGATTTGGACAGGACCATGCTGCCCATGCTAGAACACCAATGGCGGCCAATGCAAAACTAACAAATGATCCATCAGGTGAGTTTGTTGATGTTACACTATACAGTAGTATGATTGAATATTTGTTATATTTGACTGCTAGTCGGCCTGATATTGCTTTTAGTGTTGGTGTTTGTTCTAGATTTCAGTCTAATTCTAAGGTTTCACATTTAAATGCTGTAAAAAGAATAATTAAATATGTTGCTGGAACCTGTGACTATGGATTATTTTATAGCAAAGAGTTTAATCTGTCTCTTGCTGGTTTTTCTGATTCCGATTGGGCTGGTAATGTTGATGATAGAAAAAGCACCACTGGTAGATATTTTTATGTTGGTGCTAACCTTGTTGCCTGGATGAGCAAAAAGCAAAATTCTGTGTCCTTATCTACTGCCGAGGCAGAAAATATTGCTGCTGGAAGTTGTTGCTCACAACTTCTTTGGATGAAAAAGGTTTTAACAGATTATGGGATATCCCAAGATACTATGGTAGTTTATTGTGATAACTCTAGTGCTATTGACATATCTAAGAACCCTGTTCAGCATTCTAAGACTAAGCACATAGAGATTAGGTATCACTTCATTAGGGATCTTGTTGAAAGAAAAATTGTGTGTCTTGAGTATATTCCTACAGAGCGTCAGAATGCTGATATTTTTACCAAACCTCTTGATAGAAGTAAGTTTGAGACTCTTCATCAAGTGATTGGTGTGACTCTGTGTCCCTAATCTGTCTTTGGCTTTATGGTCCTTGTGCTTCATTGCTCTACCCTTTGTGACCATTGTTCTTTGGTTTTTTTTTTTGTCTCTAGGATTTGCATTGCATAACATTCATGCATTTCATTCTAGGTGTTTTTATTTTTATTAAAATAAAAAATAAAAAAAAATAAAAAAAAGGGGAAAAGGAATCACATTTTGTTTTTGCACTATTCTTCCTGGTTTTTGAGAACAAGGTTGGTCAATTTATTTTCACATAACATGTCTTTTGTACCTTGTTTAGCTTTGATGAGCTTATTTATTGCACTCTACTAGTTGAAGATTTGTAGTGCATGTTGTGTGGGAAAGATGTGTATGGTTTTTGATTACTATGTCTTAATCTTGAAGTCACATGTTTTTAAATGTTGGACTTGATCTTTTAGAGAAAGACATAAATAACCATCTCACCACTGTTCACTAGCCAATCATGAACACTTTAGTGCATATCATAAGATTTTGTGCTCGAGAAAGTGTAGCACATGCACAAAAAGAACATAAGGTGAAGCCTCGGTAAAAGTGCTTAATTCTTAAAATCTAATTGGTGTGTACTATTAGGCTTGATGCCAAACTCACATAAACTTAAAATTGGAATGTATATTATGAGGCATAAATACAAGAAATTTACATGATTGCAAGCTTATGATCTAGGAGATGTGGGAGTTATATGATGTAACTCTTTAGGTGATAGACTCTTTTAAAATCTTTGTGATGAATTTTGTAGACTCTGTGATTGATTGCTATTCACATATCACCTCACATGTATCTCATGTCTTTGCTAGTCGCACACACTACACGAGTTACTCGTTGCTAAACATTGTACATGTTATTGTGTTTGTTTATGGTCTGACCAACCAAGTTTTTGCAATCACTTTGAATTATGTGCAAACTAAATTTGTTGCTTGAAAATTTGGGGAGAATGCAAAATTTTGTTTTTGGGAATATTGGGGCTTAAAATTCTTGTTTGGAAAATCATATCATCTCATACTCATGCATTTTTGGTCTTAAATTTTAATGCTTTGAGTCAAATCAACTTGTTTTTCAAAAATTGTGTTTTTCCTGAAAAATATGGTGAGCCTCTGCCTGATTCGATCGGTCCATTCTATTTTTCGACCAATCGAAATTTTTAAAATTTTAAAATTTTTGAGAGAGGGTGCCTGTGTCTGTTTCGACCAGTCGAAGCTGATTTTCGACCAATCGAAACTCGTGTATCGGGTTTCTTAAAAAAGCATAATAGGACTTTTTCAAAGTCACTATTCAAACTTTTTCAAGCTTTTCTCTCTCTCCGCGTTGGCTCAAGGCTCCACCATCAAATTTTTGTCGTTTTCCTTTAAGTTTTTTGCAAGGTTTTTCTCCTTAGAAGCCGGTAAGACCCTTTTGCCCTTCTTTTTCAAGTTTCTTTCTTGTTTTCATGCATTTTTCATGCATTCTCATGGGTATTTTCGGCATCTTCAAAATTATTGGGGTTTTTGATGATTCAAGTCAATTCTTGTGTAATTGATCAATGGGTTTTTGTGCCATGATGTTATATTGATGTTCCCTATAATTTAATTTGATAAATTTTGTGGTTTTTGAAAAATTGGAAATTCTAGGGTTTTGAATTTAATCCGAATTGGGGATTTTGTCAAATTGGCTTAAATTGATGGAATTGGCTTCTCCAATTGATGTAATTGGTCATTATTGTTGTTATTATATCATGTATTATGATCAATTCGTCAATTTTTTTAAAATTAATCAAGTGGTTTCTATATTTTGGGGTTTTTTGTGTTAAAAACCTTTATGTGCAAGCCAATTTTGTAATTTGAATCTTTTTTACTTAATTCACTGCATTAGCACATGCATCATGACATTTAAACTTGTTCATGCATCATATAGATTTTGATTCTATTTTTTTGTTTTTGTGCTAACTTGCAGTCTGCCCTTGGTTTTTTTTTTTGTGGTTTTGTTCTTCCACTCTGTGTTTTGATCCTTATCTTAGCACCATGCCTAGGAAAACTAGAGCTCGTAGGACCACTTCCACTTCCTCTGAGTCTCCACCTAGAGTAGAGCTGTTTAAGAATGATAAGTGTAGAGAAGCCTATGACACCTTGAACTGTAGGCGTAAGATCTGGTCTGAGCGAGCCGTTGTGTTAGATGCGCTTGATCTGGCCATTAGGGCCAATTTTGAGCCTAGGGGTTGGTTGCCTCTCGTATAGATAGATCATCCACCTCCAACCGCCCTGATTAGAGAGTTCTACTCGAACCTCTCTTGTCACATCTATGATTCCAACACCCTAGTTAGGAGTTGGATATGAGGTGTAAAGTTCACCATTACCCTTCGGGTGGTGGCTGAGGCTCTTGGGGTGCCGGTTGTTCGGGATGCTATCTATCCCTATGATGAGTCACCCTCTTTAGATGTTGTCATGTCTTACATCACTGGGTCTTCTATCCAGTGGGGTTCTGATCCTCGGATCATGTCCGCTGAGCTTACCGAGACTGCCTATCTCTTATTTAGGATTGCGTGTCATTCCTTGTGGCCTATCTCTCACTTTCACACCATCTCTTAGAGCGATGTGTGTTTTTGTACGCCTTTGCTTCTGGAGCGTCTATCAGTTTTCCTCACTTGTTCCTTCGTTCTTTGAACGAGGTTCATAGGAGTTCTGCCGTAGGGCATGCGTTGATTCATCCTATTTTCATTCATAGGATTCTGCTTTATTTGGGTCTAGATGGTTTTCCGTCAGGTGAGCCTGTTCATGTGATAGCTCATATAGGTGCCACCTTTCTTCGTCAGAGGGCTGCTCAGTTGAGGGTCCCTCCTTCTCATCCTAGAGGTGCGTCATCTAGTAGTGTTCCCCCTCCTTCCTCTTCTACAGGTACAGCTGCTGCTGAGACTTCAGGTGCTGCTGCTGATGCTGATGCTGCTGTTCCTCCATTGACTGCTACGGATGATTCAGACATTCGTCGCACGTTGGATCATGTCTTGATCGTTCCGGTGGCTCAAGGACAGATTTTGGTGGATGTACTTGAAGAGATCTGTGCCTTACGTGCGGAGTTGGCGCAGTTTAGACCACCTCCCTTTTGATGATGGATATCTTGTTTGCCCTTTGGCATTCCGTCACAAAAAGGAGGAGTACTTGTAGGTTTTTGTTTTTAGAGGGAGACTTTTTGATTTTGGTTGGAGCTTGTGGAGTTTTAGATTGTATCTAGGTGCTTCACTGTGTACTTAACATTTTTAGCTCTTCCCTTGTTTTTTATGGTATATTCATGTTAGGGGGAGTTTTATGTTTTTGTTGGTACTTTATTTGTTTCTTATTTCAAACTGCTTATTGATTTATATTTATGAGTTATTCATTGATATATGTCTTTATTTGTGTGTTGTTTGAAATCAAGAAGTTATTTTGTTTACTTGTATTATTTCCACACATGCGGTTATGCATTTTGTTTAGTGTTTCAGGAAATATACAGGTTGATTCTATTGAGCTGCTGTCTACACTTGCAACTGATGGATAGTAGTTAGGATTGAATTTTGTTTATGAGCATTATTTTGTAAAGGGCTTTTCATTTTGTAAACTTTGAGCTTCTAAGTTGTGTTTTATCACGGATTGCCAAATGGGGAGTTTGTTAGGTTCTAAAGTGTTGGACTTTACGTATTTAGAACTCTAATTTGTATTATTGGCAAACCATGATCAAAACAATGTGTTTAGAAGTGTTTAAAGCTAGCTCAAAGTTGTATGTCAATGTAAAGTTGGAATCGAGTGTTAAGCAGAAAGCACTGTGGCTTTCGGCCCGGCTCGATCGATCGAAGCTTAGGCTCGACCGATCGAAGCTCGGGCAGATTGCTTTTCTGCAGAATTTTCCAACTCAGCCCTAGTTGTTTTAAAATGGTTTTAGGGTTTCTTATTTGTCCTAAGTATAAAAGGCAAACCCTAGCCACGTTTTAGTGTTGCTCATATTGAGGTTTGTGTAAATCTCTTGTGAGATCTAGAGGAGTTTTCCTTTACACAAACTTAGGGTTTTCAAGGAGGAGATATTCTCTACACCTTGATGATCAAAATAGTTGCTACCATTAAAACTTAAAGAATACACAAGCGAGGGTGCTTGTAGCTGGTGGGAATCCAAGAAAGAATGAGTCCGTGAATTCGGAGTTTGCACGTGGTCGTGTCAGTAAGTTCTACTGGTTGGTAGCATTAGGAAGTCAAGCGGGGGTGCCTGTAAGTCCTTTTGTATGAATTTCAATTCTTTCTGATAGTGGATTCAAGTTTACCTTGAGGATAGCTAGGTCAAATCCTCCCTAGGTTTTTATCGGTTTGGTTTCCTGGGTGATCATATCATTGTCTTATTTATTTTCCGCTGCTATGCATGATATGATTGTTTGATTGTGATAACCTAGACTTGTAATTGGACTAAGTAACAACTTGGCTAATTAATTAGGTTTAATCATTTATTTAAGGGGTCTAAAAACTGTCAAATTACACATTCTTCAACATTTCCTTACTTCTACCTTTTTATGTCCCTATTATTCTATACCTTAACCTTACAATTTCTCTGTCTCTTCATCTTCCTTTTTATATTGACTCTTCTACTTCCCATTTTTTTTACTATAAAATTTGTGATTTTCTCTTCCATTCAATCCATATTTTGCTCACACAAAAAGGTGAATACTCTCTCTCTCTCTCTCTCTCTCTCTATATATATATATATATATATATATATATGTTGTCATTGAAAGTTCAAAAACGTGTATAAACACCTTTGAACGTTTAGACCCCCAAATTACAAATTAACCAATTCAAACAATATGTCAAACAATTAGTGTGCGGAAACTTAACATAAGCTAAAATATGGAATTGGTAAAAACTATCTAAACCGAAACAAAACACAATCCACAGCAGATAATAAAAAGGCAAAGATAGAGAGGAAGGAAGATGCAAACACAAAGACAATACGTGATGTGTTATCGAAGAGGAAATTGAAGCCCTCGGCGTAAAACCTCTTTGCCGCCCTCTAAGCGGTAAACAATCCACTAGAAAATACAGTTGGGATACATAGACAGCAATAGACCCTCCAAGCCTAATCTACCCAGTGCACCTAAGCCCTCCAAGCTTCTTGCT